>NC_140362.1:532500-622500 GCF_054491055.1 Hypomesus nipponensis | reverse complement strand
GGGGGTGCTGGGGGGGTGATGAAGGCAGGGGGGTGCTGGGGGGGTGATGAAGGCAGGGGGGTGCTGGGGGGATGATGAAGGCAGGGGGGTGCTAAGGATACCAGAGACTCTGGCTATGACAAAATAGATGAAAAACAGGCGTGCCTGTGAGAGGTGAGATGGCCACAGGCTAAAGATGGGGAGGGGGGGTGTTGGTGAGGAGTGTGTGCATGTGTATGGGGGAGGGTTGGGGAGGTGGAGTGTGTGTGGGGGGTGTGGGGGGGAGGAGTGCATGTGTGTGTGAAATAAAAAGGAAGTTGTTATTATGCCTTACCTGCAGCAAAGGCGCCTGGAGTTCCTGGAATGGAGCACAAGAACTCTGAGAGATCAGGAAGGACAAGGAGAAATGACAGTCTATCAGAATCACACACCAGAATCATACACCAACAAGGAATTTACTATGGTGGGCATGTGCATACTATCTCTCTCCCTCTCTCCCTCTCTCCTTCTCTATGTCTCTCTCTCCCTATGTCTCTCTCTCCCTCTCTCCCTCTCTTCTTCTCTCTGTCTCTCACTCTCTCCCTATGTCTCTGTCTCCCTTTCTCATTCTCTGTCTTTCTCTCTCTCCCTATGTCTCTCACTCCCTGTGTCTCTCTCTCCCTCTCTCCTTCTCTCTGTCTCTCTCTCTCTCCCTATGTCTCTCTCTCCCTCTCTCCTTCTCTCTGTCTCTCTCTCTCTCCCTATGTCTCTCTCTCCCTCTCTCCTTCTCTCCTTCTCTCTGTCTCTTACTCTCTCCCTATGTATCTCTCTCCCTGTGTGTCTCTCTCTCTCCCTCTCTCTCCCTCTCTCTCTCTCTCTCTCTCTCTCTCTCTCTCTCTCTCTCTCTCTCTCTCTCTCTCTCTCTCTCTCCTGTGTCTCTCTCTCCCTCTCTCCTTCTCTCTGTCTCTCTCTCCCTATGTCTCTCTCTCCCTCTTCCTCTTCCTCTCCCTCTCTCTCTCTCTCTCTCTCTCTCACTCTCTCTCTCCCTCTCTCTCTCTCCCTCTCTCTCTCTCTCTCTCTCTTTCTCTCTTTCTCTCTTTCTCTCCCTATGTCTCTCTCTCCCTATGTCTCTCTCTCCCTATGTCTCTCTCTCCCTGTGTCTCTCTCTCCCTGTGTCTCTCTCTCCCTCTCTCCATCTCTGACAGCTCCCTTCCACCTGAGCTGGTTGTATAGTGGCATTCCCACTTAACAACATGTGGAGAACAGGAAGGGAACACACACTGAATGTTACATTCAACAGGAACTACAACTTATTCATAAAGGTGTTCCAACTTAATCATGGTGGACCCTCATTTTAGTCCTACTATATATTGAGGCAAAAGAAAAATGCATCCAACTTATTTCATACAGTCAGCAATTGGCTTTAAGAAGTGTCCATCAAAGCAAGAGTTCAATAAGCAGCAAGTATTCTCAGCAATTCCCCGCCCACCACTTGGCCTAATGACATGTTTATCTACTCAAGTATCCCTGTGATTGACTTCTCTCTCAGCAAGCAGGAATCTCTAAAACGATCTTTAAATACGACTGTCCTTTCAAACAGTTCACACACTCCGCCTTCCTCATTAACCCACAAATGGAAAATCATTAGCTGCTTATTAAATCATATTGCCCCTCCACATCAATATGCAATCCGTTCCGCCAACACGGTGGGGACCAGTCCATCATCAGCGAGCCTGAGATCATTGTTGTTGGCTCCTGTCTATGTGAGAGGGTGAGATGACACAAGCAGACAGCAGCTTCAGCTGTAGCAGGTGACAGTAAGAGGGTGATTCTACTGCATGTCAGAAGTTCTCAATGGTGGTGATCTGGTGCTCCTCCCCTGTTCATCCCTCTCTTCTCCTTCTCCATCTCCCCCTCTCCCTCTTCTCTCTCCATCTCCATCTCTCCTTCTCTCTCTCTCTCTATCTCACCCTCTACCTCCCTCTTCTCTCTCCATCTCCATCTCCCCCTCTCCCTCTTCTCTCTCCATCTCCATCTCTCCTTCTCTCTCTCTATCTCACCCTCTACCTCCGTCTTCTCTCTCCATCTCTCCTTCTTCTCTCTCTAGCTCACCCTCTACCTCCCTCTTCTCTCTCTCCATCTCCCCTTTATCCCCTTGTCTCTGTCTCCCCCTCTCCCTCAATCTTCTTTCTCTCGCTCCATCTCCATCTTCCCCTTTACCCAATTTTGTGTGAAGTTGCAGGACAGATGGAGAAATCAGCTTGTCTGTTTGAAGTTTCATGAAAGACTTCCTGAGGAAGACACTGTTTTCCTGAGGAAGACACTGTTGTCCGAGTGATAGATACAGCCCCAGCCTCAACCCCAGCCCCAGCTTCAAACAAACCCAGCCTCACATAGTACCAGGCTCACAGAGCCCCAGCCTCACCCTGGCCCCAACCTCACACAGCCTCACCGCTACCCCAGCCTCCAGCCCCAGCCTCACTTTTTTTAAGTGGAGCCCTAATGATTAAAGAGTATGAATAAAACATGGAAGCAGGCTGCATTAGCAGGTCCTGTAATAAATGATACCTGTGCCTCAACTCTCCTCTGGTAGAGCCCTCCCGGGGGGGGGGGGGTGGTGGAAGGGGTAGAGATAGAAGGAGAGGGGGAGAGAGAGGTAGATTGATATGTGTGTTCTTATATATTCCTATGTTCGAGGAAGATAAGTGAGTGGAGTGGTTGTTGGGGCAATGGTTGCCCCCTTGTTGTTATGCATGCGTCAAACATGGAGAGTGTACCTGTGCTCCTGCAACCCTGAGGAGAGGAGAAGGAGAGGAGGGGCATATCCACCTGAGGTGTGTCCACCTGAGGAGAGGTGTGTCCACCTGAGGAGAGGTGTGTCCACCTGAGGTGAGGTGTGTCCACCTGAGGAGAGGTGTGTCCACCTGAGGAGAGGTGTGTCCACCTGAGGAGAGGTGTGTCCACCTGAGGAGAGGTGTGTCCACCTGAGGAGAGGTGTGTCCACCTGAGGTGAGGTGTGTCCACCTGAGGAGAGGTGTGTCCACCTGAGGAGAGGTGTGTCCACCTGAGGTGAGGTGTGTCCACCTGAGGAGAGGTGTGTCCACCTGAGGAGAGGTGTGTCCACCTGAGGAGAGGTGTGTCCACCTGAGGTGAGGTGTGTCCACCTGAGGAGAGGTGTGTCCACCTGAGGAGAGGTGTGTCCACCTGAGGTGAGGTGTGTCCACCTGAGGAGAGGTGTGTCCACCTGAGGAGAGGTGTGTCCACCTGAGGTGAGGTGTGTCCACCTGAGGAGAGGTGTGTCCACCTGAGGAGAGGTGTGTCCACCTGAGGTGAGGTGTGTCCACCTGAGGAGAGGTGTGTCCACCTGAGGAGAGGTGTGTCCACCTGAGGAGAGGTGTGTCCACCTGAGGTGAGGTGTGTCCACCTGAGGAGAGGTGTGTCCACCTGAGGTGAGGTGTGTCCACCTGAGGAGAGGTGTGTCCACCTGAGGAGAGGTGTGTCCACCTGAGGAGAGGTGTGTCCACCTGAGGAGAGGTGTGTCCACCTGAGGTGTGTCCACCTGAGGAGAGGTGTGTCCACCTGAGGAGAGGTGTGTCCACCTGAGGAGAGGTGTGTCCACCTGAGGTGTGTCCACCTGAGGAGAGGTGTGTCCACCTGAGGAGAGGTGTGTCCACCTGAGGAGAGGTGTGTCCACCTGAGGAGAGGTGTGTCCACCTGAGGTGAGGTGTGTCCACCTAAGACACTGATGATCCAGGTAAGACAGACAGGTCTCTCACACCTGAAGACCTGCTGCACCTTACACTCCTGCTCCATACAGACACACACCACTACACACACCACACTTTACACACACACCACACACACACACCCCTCACTCTGCTGCAGTCTGCTGGCTGCATCATCTCTTGTTCTCCTCAGTTCAGCGTATGTAATAGTTTGATTGGCAGGTGAGTCCTCACTCCTCCAGGTTGAGCTAGAGAGACAGCCAGGCCCCTCCTCCTCCTCCTCCAAGCCCAGGACTGTGCTGGGTCAGGTGGGTCGTCATCGGGGTCAATACAGCCCGCCAAGCCTCTTCCAGGGGTCAAACTCTTGACCCTTGACCTTAGTAGAATCATATACTTTTGCCCCAGAATGCAGGCAAGATCAAGATCTCTCCATCTCAGTGGAGAACAGTAGTATAACATGGGGATGGGTATAGCTCAGTGGTAGAACATGGGGATGGGTATAGCTCAGTGGTAGAGCATGGGGATGGGTACAGCTCAGTGGTAGAGCATGGGGATGGGTACAGCTCAGTGGTAGAGCATGGGGATGGGTATAGCTCAGTGGTAGAGCATGGGGATGGGTACAGCTCAGTGGTAGAGCATGGGGATGGGTACAGCTCAGTGGTAGAGCATGGGGATGGGTATAGCTCAGTGGTAGAACATGGGGATGGGTATAGCTCAGTGGTAGAACATGGGGATGGGTATAGCTCAGTGGTAGAGCATGGGGATGGGTATAGCTCAGTGGTAGAACATGGGGATGGGTATAGCTCAGTGGTAGAGCATGGGGATAGCTCAGTGGTAGAGCATGGGGATGGGTATAGCTCAGTGGTAGAACATGGGGATGGGTATAGCTCAGTGGTAGAACATGGGGATGGGTATAGCTCAGTGGTAGAACATGGGGATGGGTATAGCTCAGTGGTAGAACATGGGGATGGGTATAGCTCAGTGGTAGAACATGGGGATGGGTACAGCTCAGTGGTAGAACATGGGGATGGGTATAGCTCAGTGGTAGAGCATGGGGATGGGTATAGCTCAGTGGTAGAACATGGGGATGGGTATAGCTTAGCTTAGTGTGTGTGTGTGTGTGTGTGTGTGCAGTCGGGTGCTCAGTGTAGATGTGTGTGTGTGTGTGTGTGTGTGTGTGCAGTCGGGTGCTCAGTGTAGATGTGTGTGTGTGTGTGTGTGCAGTCGGGTGCTCAGTGTAGATGTGTGTGTGTGTGTGTGTGTGTGCATGCAGTCGGGTGCTCAGTGTAGATGTGTGTGTGTGTGTGTGCATGCAGTCGGGTGCTCAGTGTAGATGTGTATGTGTGTGTGTGTGCAGTCGGGTGCTCAGTGTGTGTAGATGTGTGTGTGTGTGTGTGCATGCAGTCGGGTGTGTGTGTGTAGATGTGTGTGTGTGTGCATGCAGTCGGGTGTGTATGTGTAGATGTGTGTGTGTGTGTGTGCATGCAGTCAGGTGTGTAAGTGTAGATGTGTGTGTGAATGTGTAGATGTGTGTGTGTGTGTGCATGCAGTCAGGTGTGTATGTGTAGATGTGTGTGTATGTGTAGATGTGTGTGTGTGTGTGCATGCAGTCGGGTGTGTATGTGTAGATGTGTGTCTGGATCTGACAGCCCCCCGGAGACGATCCTTGAACAAGACTCAAGTGTTTGTTTAGCTGCCACCAGAAGAAGAACAACATTCTGTCTCTCCTCTCTCTGCCTCTCTCTAATCTCTCTCTCTCTCTCTCTCTCTCTCTCTCTCTCTCTCTCTCTCTCTCTCTCTCTCTCTCTCTCTCTCTCTCTGTGTGTCTTTCTAATCTCCCTCTCCTCTCTCTCTCTCCACTCTCCTCTCACTCTCTGCCTTTCTCATCTCTCTTTCTGTGTCTTGTTGTCTTGACAGTTACGTGTGTGTTGCTCTGTGTGTACCTACCTGTCTGTAGCACACACCGCCGGAGGGGAACTGTGGAACCCTTCACCATGAATCTCTCTCCTCCCCTTTCTCCCCCCTCCACCCCTTCTCCCCCCTACACCCCTCCATACTTTCTCTCCCCACCCTCCTTCCATTCCTGCCCTCGTGAGAAACAGGGCATGGAAATTGTGGCTCATTTTCAACCAATCACATGACTCGTGACATCATACTGATGATGAAGAACAGCAAATTTGCTGAGGCCACGGGTGTTTGTGAAAGTTTGTGACGTCACTGATAGGCGTCACTTTGACATCTAATTTCTCTTCCTGCCCCAGCAGTCCTCCAGGGTCATCCTGCTGTCCAGCAGTCCTCCAGGGTCACCCTGCTGCCCAGCAGTCCTCCAGGGGTCATCCTGCTGCCCCAGCAGTCCTCCAGGGTCATCCTGCTGCCCAGCAGTCCTCCAGGGTCATCCTGCTGCCCCAGCAGTCCTCCAGGGTCATCCTGCTGCCCCAGCAGTCCTCCAGGGTCACCCTGCTGCCCCAGCAGTCCTCCAGGGTCATCCTGCTGCCCAGCAGTCCTCCAGGGTCACCCTGCTGCCCAGCAGTCCTCCAGGGTCACCCTGCTGCCCAGCAGTCCTCCAGGGTCATCCTGCTGCCCAGCAGTCCTCCAGGGTCATCCTGCTGCCCCAGCAGTCCTCCAGGGTCACCCTGCTGCCCCAGCAGTCCTCCAGGGTCATCCTGCTGCCCAGCAGTCCTCCAGGGTCACCCTGCTGCCCCAGCAGTCCTCCAGGGTCACCCTGCTGCCCCAGCAGTCCTCCAGGGTCACCCTGCTGCCCAGCAGTCCTCCAGGGTCACCCTGCTGCCCAGCAGTCCTCCAGGGTCACCCTGCTGCCCAGCAGTCCTCCAGGGTCACCCTGCTGCCCCAGCAGTCCTCCAGGGTCACCCTGCTGCCCAGCAGTCCTCCAGGGTCACCCTGCTGCCCCAGCAGTCCTCCAGGGTCATCCTGCTGCCCCAGCAGTCCTCCAGGGTCATCCTGCTGCCCCAGCAGTCCTCCAGGGTCATCCTGCTGCCCCAGCAGTCCTCCAGGGTCATCCTGCTGCCCCAGCAGTCCTCCAGGGTCACCCTGCTGCCCCAGCAGTCCTCCAGGGGTCATCCTGCAGGTTGTGTGATGGAGGGACGTTTCCCACTGGGAGGCTGACAGAGAAAATATGTGATTAAATATGTGAGCATTGTGGAGAGGAAAGAGGAAGATGTGAGGAGGGGGAGAGAAGGGGGAGGAGGAGGAAGATGAGAGGAGGGGGAGAGAAGGGGGAGGAGGAGGAAGATGAGAGGAGGGGGAGAGAAGGGGGAGGAGGAGGAAGATGAGTGGAGGAGGAGAGAAGGGGGAGGAGGAGGAAGATGAGAGGAGGAGGACAGAAGGGGGAGGAGGATGAGAGGAAGGGGAGAGAAGGGGGAGGAGGAGGAAGATGAGAGGAGGGGGAGAGAAGGGGGAGGAGGAGGAAGATGAGAGGAGGGGGAGAGAAGGGGGAGGAGGAGGAAGATGAGTGGAGGAGGAGAGAAGGGGGAGGAAGATGAGAGGAGGGGGAGAGAAGGGGGAGGAGGAAGAGAGGAGGGGGAGAGGAGGCTGAGAGGAGGGGGAGAGAAGGGGGAGGAGGATGAGAGGAGGGGGAGAGAAGGGGGAGGAGGAGGAGGATGAGAGGAGGGGGAGAGAAGGGGGAGGAGGATGAGAGGAGGGGGAGAGAAGGGGGAGGTGGAGGAGGATGAGAGGAGGGGGAGAGGAGGAGGAGAGGGGAGAGGAGGAGTGCTGAGAGTCGCAGATACCCTCTCTCTCTCTTTCTTTCTGTCTCTCTTTCTATCCCTCTCTTGGATGGAGGGGGTGGGGGGGTGAAAGGGATGTGGGGGTAACAGAACAAATGTATGAAGTTATTGATTAACCCAATCGGCTAATGCTAACCTTGCCCGTCAGGGGAAGTCTGAGGGGGGGCTATTTTAATTTTCCTTTAAACATAAATATACATATCAACTGAAATATGAATCAAAACATTAATATAAATATTAAAATAAATTTACTTATTTTTGGGGGTAGTTTTCTGCCCATACCTCGAAAATATTAATCTCCTAATTTTTAATCTGGACGGGTCAGAAGAATGAATGCCTTAGTCCGGCAGGCCTTGGTAAATAATTAAAAGTGAAAATTGATTGTTTTTTCCGGAGCAGAGATTTATAGGGGGGAGCTCCCCCCCTCCCCCTCCCCCCCAGGGGAGGCCCCCCCTAGCCAACACACGGCTCCTCAAAGAAGTACTTATCCTGGTGAGGAGGGGTAGAGGAGGGAGGGAGGAGGGAGAGGAGGGGAGAGAGATGGGGAGAGAGATGGGAGAGCAGGGAGGAGGGAGGGAGGAGGGAGTAAAGAGGAGAGAGATGGGAGAGCAGGGAGGAGGGAGGGAGAAAAGGGGAGAGATGGGAGAGAGATGGGAGAGACAGGGAGGGGGAGAAGAGGGAGGGAGGAGGGAGGGAGGGAGTAAAGAGGAGAGAGATGGGAGAGACAGGGAGGAGGGAGGGAGGGAGGAGGGAGGGAGTAAAGGGGAGAGAGATGGGAGAGACAGGGAGGAGGGAGAGGAGGGGGTAAAGGCCCACCCCCACCACCTTTGATTTATCTATTTCAATGTCTTGTCAATAAATATAACAAGCTTAGCTTTCTATCACTTCACCCAGGGAAGTTATATTGGTTATGATTCAAAACAGGCAATCAATACAAGCTAAACTAAAACCTCTTCTCCTCCTCCCTCTCTCCCTCCTCTCTCTCCATCTCTCTTCCTCTTTCCCTCTCTCCTTCTCCCTCACTCATCCCTCTCTCTCTCCCTCTCCCTCCACCTCCCACCTCCTTCTCTCCCTCCTCCCTCTTTCCCACTCTTCCTCTCTCCCTCTCTCTCCTCCTTTTCCCCCTCCCTCCCTCCCTCCCTCTCTCCTTCTGTCACTCCCTCTTTCCCTCCCTCTCTTCTTCTCCGTCCTCCTTTTTCTCATATAATCTGTCCTACCTCCATCCTCTCTTCCACAAGAGAGAATGTTGGAGCGGTGTTTCAGTTATGTACCAAAGTTGTTCTGGGCCATCCTTTACACCCCCTCCCATCCCCTCCATCCTTTACACCCCCTCCCATCCCCTCCACCCCTCCATCCTTCCACCCCTCATCCCACATCTCCTCACCGCCCCATGCCTCACTAATGCATCATGGGAAACATAACAAACTGCAGTACTCTCGGCAAATTAACAAGTGAGGAGACTTTGCTTCTAGAAAATTCATCACTCCTGGTGCTGCTGTGCATTCAGCACAATCAGTCACTTCCTGGAAACAGAACAGAAGCTTTTTATTGGACAGAAAGCAAAGGTTACTAAGTTAGTAACATTGGCGGGGTGATGTGGTGTTGTGTGGGACAATCCTCTCAGGGATGATCATCCATCCACTTGCTTAGAGAGTTATAGAGTTAGGGTTAGAGAGTTAGGGTTAGAGAGTTATAGAGTTAGGGTTAGAGAGTTAGAGAGTTAGGGTTAGAGAGTTAGAGAGTTAGGGTTAGAGAGTTAGGGTTAGAGAGTTAGAGAGTTAGGGTTAGAGAGTTAGAGAGTTAGGGTTAGAGAGTTAGAGAGTTAGGGTTAGAGAGTTAGAGAGTTAGGGTTAGAGAGTTAGAGAGTTAGGGTTAGAGAGTTAGAGAGTTAGGGTTAGAGAGTTATAGAGTTAGGGTTAGAGAGTTATAGAGTTAGGGTTAGAGAGTTATAGAGTTAGGGTTAGAGAGTTAGAGAGTTAGGGTTAGAGAGTTATAGAGTTAGGGTTAGAGAGTTATAGAGTTAGGGTTAGAGAGTTAGAGAGTTAGGGTTAGAGAGTTGGAGAGTTAGGGTTAGGGATTTAGAGAGTTCTGCAGTTCAGGATGAGACAAAGGTAGTGAATATGAGCATGATTTATCTGTGTGGAGTTAATGAGAGATAAAATCTGACTTGTGTTAATGTTTGTGTGTGTGTGAGTGTATAAGTGTGTGGGTGGGTGGCTGTGTGTGTGTGTGTGTGTTATAGGAAGAAGGAGGAGGTTATGTGTAAAAATATGGGGAGAGAAAACAATCACCTCTGTATACACACACCTGCACAGAACACCCTCCCTCCCCCTTTCCTCTCTCTCTCTCTCTCTCTCTCTCTCTCTCTCTCTCTCTCTTTCTCTCTCTCTCCCTCCCCTTCTCTCTCTCTCTCTCTCTCTCTCTCTCTCTCTCTCTCTCTATCTGCCTCTCTCTCTCTCTCTATCTGCCTCTCTCTCTCTCTCCCTCCCCCTTCTCTCTCTCTCTCTCTCTCTCTCTCTCTCTCTCTCTCTCTCTGCCTCTCTCTCTCTCTGCCTCTCTCTCTCTCTCTCTCTCTCTCTCTCTCTCTCTCTCTGTATGTCTGTCCCTCTCCCTTCATTCCTCCCTCTCTCTCTCACTCCTCTCATTCTCCAGATTGTGAGACATTGCCAGAAGGCTCTATCTTCAAACATCAGTGTAATTACATTATGTTCAACTTATTTTCAACAGAAGCATGGCATTGTTTAATAATAACACCTTCACGGTCCCAGGAATACAAAACCATACATACACACGATAAAAAATCATTCTTCGTTTTTGTTGCAGTTATGAGAGAGTTTAAAACCTTAATTTCTTTATATTTGTGACAATATGGTATTTGCACGATTTTCACCCCACAAGGTTTGTCCTTGGATGCAACAATTTAAATGTCTTGAATCTTTTTTGTTCAGTATTTGGTCTCTGCAGGGGTCTTCCCGCCCTGATCCTGATCATCACGCTACAGCACATATTCAGTATTCATGCATTTTTCTTTTGGGCAGTGAAAATGAATTCTCCCTATGCTCGGTGTGGTACCGTAAATAACGACTCTGTTTTAGCACACCAAGCACCACAATATGCAGCAAAGAATTGTTTGGAAAAATATGTATATTTTACCTGCATTTCGATTTATTTTGTGTGCAGGCTATACATGATGTATTAAGTTCATAGAGAGTAATTACAGTGATAACTTTTAATCGATGAGCCACCTTCAGCTCTCTGTGAGATTAGATAACACTGTGTTCTTAAAGGGGGAAGGAAAGGGAGAAAGGGTGAGAGAGGATGAGGGAGGGAGGGAGGGAGGGAGGGAGGGAGGGAGGGAGGGAGGGAGGGAGGGAGGGAGGGAGGGAGGGAGGGAGGGAGGGAGGGAGGGAGGGAGGGAGGGAAGGAGGGAAGGAGGGAAGGAGGGAAGGAGGGAAGGAGGGAAGGAGGGAAGGAGGGAAGGAGAGAGGGAGTGTATCTCTGACTGGCTGTGGTCTCATTAAATATCGATGGTGAGCAAAACCTCACACACACACACACACTCTTTGGGCCCTATTTTAACGATCTGAAACGCAAGTATCAAAACGTAAAGCGCAAGTAGCTTTGTGGGCGGGACTCCGGCGAGGTTGATATTTTGCCGGCGGGATAAATGACTTTGCGCCTGGCGCAAATCTAAAATGGGTTGGTCTGAATTAGTTACATTACTAATGGGTTTGGTTTGGGCGTAACATGCAATAAACCAATCAGAGCATCATCTCACATTCCCTTTAAGAGCAGCGCTTGTTCCATGGTGGATTGCTATTATAACGGCGGATTTGCCAGGCGCACGCTAGGAGCGGTTCACAGCTGAGGAGACTGATGTTTTAGTCAGGGCCGTAACAGATAGAGAAGTGACATTGTATGGGAAAGGCAGAGCAGTTTTGTCATTGCACTAAATTGCCCGCTCATGCTGCTCATTCAAAATTGTATTTTTCTATATATTTTATTGTTTTAATTGTTATATTTTAAAATTGTTTAGCTCTTAGAATTAGTTTAACATTTGTACTTTTTTACTTAATTTAAGACTTGTATATGTTTATTGTTTGCGCCTTCCTGCCACAGTAAATTCTGTGTTTGTGTAACATACATGGCGAATAAACCGAATTCTGATCCAGATGGAGATGGGCGAAGAAACATTACATTTACATTTTATTCATTTAGCAGACGCTTTTATCCAAAGCAACTTCCAAGAGAGAGCTTTACAAAAGAGCATAGGTCTTTATATAAGAGCATAGGTCTTTTTATAATCATTGAAGATATGTAACATGCCATAAATCAAAACAATGTAACGTAGCTTTGCAGAAAGAAGACCCTGGCCTCGCCAGCAGTGTGCACGTACCAAGCTTGCGCCCTTAAAATAGCATCTGAATAACACCCCACTGACTTTAGACAATTTTTTTCCCGGTCAGTGGCGGAATTGTTTTTCTGAAACTGTAAAATAGCACCAGGGAACGTTTGCGCCGGAACACGCCTCCTTTTCGCTGAACCGCCCACGGGAGCGCAAAGTCATTCCCTAATTTACCGACGTGCATCTGTGGAGGGAAAAGTCGGTTGTGCGTCCAGTGCAAACTAGGAATGATACATGCATCAGTGTACAGAGTAAAGTGCGCTGGGTGCAAGATAGGGCCCTCTGTCTCTCTGTTGAGGAGGGTGCAACTGCATAAGCTTCAGACTCTGAACATCTCACATACTGCTACTCAACACATCAGAGAGGGTCACTGCAGACCCACCTCCCAAACACTGCAGACCCACCTCCCAAACACTGCAGATCCACCTCCCAAACACTGCAGACCCACCTCCCAAACACTGCAGATCCACCTCCCAAACACTGCAGACCCACCTCCCAAACACTGCAGATCCACCTCCCAAACACTGCAGACCCACCTCCCAAACACTGCAGATCCACCTCCCAAACACTGCAGATCCACCTCCCAAACACTGCAGATCCACCTCCCAAACACTGCAGGCCCACCTCCCAAAAACTGCAGACCCACCTCCCAAACACTGCAGACCCACCTCCCAAACACTGCAGGCCCACCTCCCAAACACTGCAGACCCACCTCCCAAACACTGCAGATCCACCTCCCAAACACTGCAGACACACCTCCCAAACACTGCAGACCCACCTCCCAAACACTGCAGACACACCTCCCAAACACTGCAGGCCCACCTCCCAAACACTGCAGGCCCACCTCCCAAACACTGCAGGCCCACCTCCCAAATACTGCAGGCCCACCTCAAAAGCTCCTGTGTTTTGGAAAGTTCAGAGACATCCAGTTCCTGTGTTTAGACTGGGATCAGACCCTGGTTCCTGTAGTTTAAACCTACTGACTTCCGTTCACACACACAACCCAGTAACCCTAACTGCACACGCTCACAATCCTTACACACACTCACACAATCCTTACACACGCTCACAATCCTTACACACACTCACACAATCCTTACACACACTCACACAATCCTCCCACATACATTAGCATTAATATCCCTCCCCCCTTCAAACAGCTTTTACAGTAATAGCTTTAACAGGCCTCATTAACATGTATGAAACCCTTGTTAGACTATTAATAGAACATGTCCAAATCACTGCTGTGGCATTCTGAGCTATCGCTATGCTAACCGCTAGGCTAACTGCTAGACTGACCGCAGGTTAACCGCTAGACTGACTGCTAGACTGACCGCTAGACTGACCGCTAGACGGACCGCAAGACAGACCGCTAGGCAAACTGCTAGAATGGCAGCAGAAGAATTAAGGACATAGGACTGGTTCATTATTCCGCGTGTGAAGAATTTAATTATTCTGCATTTCCTCCTTCTTCCTTCTTCCTCCACTCTAACCTCCACCCTAACCTCCACTCTAACCTCCACCCAGGGATGACTCTCCCCCCTCCCTCCCTCCCCCCCTCACCCTCTCTCTCTCTCCTCCCTCTCTCCCCCCTCACCCTCTCTCTCTCTCCTCCCTCTCTCCCCCCTCACCCTCTCTCTCTCTCCTCCCTCTCTCCCCCCTCACCCTCTCTCTCTCTCCTCCCTCTCTCCCCCCCTCACCCTCTCTCTCTCTCCTCCCTCTCTCCCCCCTCACCCTCTCTCTCTCTCAGGTGGCTCTCACTGAGCTTGGCAGGTACTTTGTTTGAACGCTGAGTAGATTGTCTTGTTTGTATCTTGAATATTTCACTCTCAATCAGACCGTAGTTAATGTTGTTACACTGAGATTAGGTCTCCTATGATTACCTGCATCCTTCTCTCTCTCCCTTTCTCCCTCTCTCCCTCCCTCTCTCCCTCTCTCCCACTCTCCCTACCACTCTCCCTCCCTTTCTCCCTTTCTCTCTTCCCCCTCTCTCTCTCCCTCTCCCTCTCTCTCTCCCTCTCTGTCTCTCTCTCTCTCCCTCCCTCCCTCTCCCCCACTTTCTCTCTCCAACTCTCTCTCCCTATCTCCCACTCTCTCTCCCTCTCTCTCTCTTACTCTCTCAAGTCAATTCAATATGCTTCCCTGGCATGAGTGTTCAGGTTAAACAATGTTGACCCAGCAGTCCACAGTGAGGGGACATGTCACTAGAGAGGGTCGGCTGTGCCTGTGTCGGCTGCTGATGGATCTGTTTTTTACTGACATTTTACAACTGATGTTGCTGTATATTTTAAATAAGAATACATACTTATTATTTGTAAAGATTTAATAGATTTAAAAGCTTACATTTGTTGTTGCTCATTTACACTTCAAAATACTAAGAGTGAAATGTGGAATGAAACAGGGTTCTCTTGTCATTTCCCTCAGTGCAAGAGGGAATGCTGATAGGGAGCGATGGGAAGTAACCAAGCACAAATACTTTGTTACTGTACTTTTTCTGGTATCAGAACTTTACTTTGGTATTTATTTTTCTGGCAGCTGTTTACTTTCACGTTGACTGTACTTTCTACTTCTTTCACTTTCAAGCCAGCTTTGTGACTTTAGCTTGAATCTGTATTTGGTGGCATGAATTTTTGAAAAAGTGAAGATGTATTTTTTTGTCTCTATGGGTTGAACAGTTAAATGTAAAAGGTATGTTTTGGATGAGAAAGAAGGAGTTAGGGATGTTGAGAATAGAGACATTTGTGATTACCCATGGCCATGAGAGAGATGTTCCAAATTGTCTGTGTCAAAACTAATTCTTGGCGAATGTGCGAATGGTGAATCTATAGTGTATTTTTGTATTGATGTATTAATGTGATGTGAGTGTAGGTAGCACTTCAACTGTTAGAGTATGTTTAAACATGAGTATGTGTAGCTCTACTTGATTGTGTGTACTCTTGCCATCTCTGGTGATTCCCTCACTCCCTCAGGACAGCTGTGATGTCATCATGGTTGCCAAGTTCCTCCTACAGCACATGACCATAGCCTCATGCATCATTCAACCTTCATAATGTACACCCTCCCTCCCCTCCCCGTCTGCCCCCTCCCTCCCCTTCTACCCTCCTCCCCCTCCCTCCCTCTACCCTCCTCCTCCCTCCCTCTCCTTCTACCCTCCTCCACCCTCCCTCCCCTTCTACCCTCCTCCACCCTCCCTCTCCCTCTACCCTCCTCCACCCTCCCTCTCCCTCTACCCTCCTCCACCCTCCCACCCTCCCTCTCCCTCTACCCTCCTCCACCCTCCCACCCTCCCTCCCCTTCTACCCTCCTCCACCCTCCCTCCCTCCCTCCCCTTCTACCCTCCTCCTCCCTCCCTCTCCTTCTACCCTCCTCCACCCTCCCTCTCCCTCTACCCTCCTCCTCCCTCCCTCTCCTTCTACCCTCCTCCACCCTCCCTCCCCTTCTACCCTCCTCCACCCTCCCTCCCTCCCCTTCTACCCTCCTCCTCCCTCCCTCTCCTTCTACCCTCCTCCGCCCTCCCTCTCCCTCTACCCTCCTCCACCCTCCCTCCCCTTCTACCCTCCTTTCCCATCTCCTGTCATGTCGTGATGATAGCAGTGATGTCAGAGGCTGATTACATGTCGCAGTTTGGAAGCAGTGAGGTGGAGGATGGAGAAGGGGGAGAGAGGCAGGGGGGAGGCAGGGGGGAGAAAGGCATGGGAGGTGGAAGGTCTCTGTTCCAGACCCTGGAGGGACCCACACACACTCACATGCAAATGATTCTGACACAAAGAGATGGCGTTTCAGACACAAACCCAAACACACTCACACACATACTCAAATCCACACATACATGCACCCTCACACACACACACACACACACACACACACAGGCACATGTACACATGCAGAAACTAACGCACACAACACACACACACACACAGACATTGTGGACATAAGCACAACTAGGCAAGATGTCTGGTGTTTACATAAACACACACACACACATGCTCGCACTCACACACACTCACACAGACACACTCACACAGACACACTCACACACACTCACCTTAATTGGCCCACCAAGCATCTCTAACTAAAAGGCCTTTGAGAGACACAGGGGGAGGGAAAGAGAGGGGGGGAGCGAGGGGGAGGTAAGGGGAGGAAGTCAGAGGAGGATGAGAGGAGAAGGAAAGTGCAGGAGACTGAAGAAGGGTAGAGGAGCAGAGAGGAGGAGAGAGGAGTAAAGAGGAGCAAAGAGGAGGAGAGAGGAGGAGAGAGGAGGAAGATAGGAGGAGAAAGGAGGAGCAAAGAGGAGGAGAGTGGCTGAGTGGGAGAAAGGGAGGGTGGGAGAGAGGGGGAGGGAGAGAGGGAGAGAGGGGGAGGTGGGAGAGAGGCAGGGTGGGAGAGAGGGGGAGGGAGGGAGAGAGGGGGAGGGAGGGAGGGAGGGAGAGGGGGGGAGGTGGGAGAGAGGCAGGGTGGGAGAGAGGGAAGAGTGGGAGTCAGGTGGCGGAGCAATTAGGGAATCGGGCTGGTAATCAGAGGGTTGCCAGATCGATTCTCCGCCATGCCAAATGACGTTGTGTCCTTGGGCAAGGCACTTCACCCTACTTGCCTCGAGGGAATGTCCTTGTACTTACTGTAAGTCGCTCTGGGTAAGAGCGTCTGCTAAATGACTAAATGTAAATTTAAAGAGGGGGAGGGTGGGAGAGAGGGAGAGGTTGGGGGAGGAAGTCAGAGGAGGATGAGAGGAGAAGGAAAGTGCAGGAGACTGGAGAAGGGTAGAGGAGCAGAGAGGAGGAGAGAGGAGGAGCAAAGAGGAGAGAGGAAGAGAGTGGAGCAGAGACGAGCAGAGAGGTAGTATGTCCGCGTTTTGGGGATAATTACAGATGCAGACTCACGATGCAGCATGGCTTCCATCCCCTCAGCCTGTCCCCAGGGACCCTTGAACACACCTACAGAAGGTGTGTAAGTGTGTGTCTGTGTGTGTGTGTGTGTGTGTGTGTGGCTTGAAGGGGGGAGATGTGTGAATCTGCATAACGAGGCAGGGGAGAGGAGGGTTTCGGTTTTGGGTCAGTTTGACTGATTGACAGAGTAGAGCTACCATACTGCCACCAGAGGGTTACCTGTGTGAGAGAGAGAGAGAGAGAGAGAGAGAGAGAGAGAGAGAGAGAGAGAGAGATAGAGAGAGAGAGAGAGAGAGAGAGAGGGAGAGGGAGAGGGAGAGGGAGAGAGGCAGGCAGGCAGGCAGGCAGGCAGGCAGGCAGGCAGGCAGGCAGGCAGGGAGCAGATTAATTATCTCCATGCTAATTGAATATAGAGGGATTCTTCAGGGATGGGTCATTAAATTGATACAGCATTTGTTTGTCTACCCTGTTTATCTACCCAGCTAAAAGATACATCACACACACGCCACACACACCACACCACACACACACAGACACACCACACCACACACACACACCACACACACAGGTGTGTGGCTGGGGGGGATGGGGGAGGCTGGGGGGGATGGGGAGGCTGGGGGGAGGCTGGGAGGGAAGGGGGAGGCTGGGGGGAGGCTGGGAGGGAAGGGGGAGGCTGGGGGGAGGCTGGGGGGGATGGGGAGGCTGGGGGGAGGCTGGGTGGGAAGGGGGAGGCTGGGGGGAGGCTGGGAGGGAAGGGGGAGGATGAGGGAGGATGGGGGAGGCTGGGGGGGGATGGAGGAGCCTGGGGGGGGATGGGGGAGGCTGGGGGGGATGGGGGGGGACTGGGGAGGCTGGGGGGACTGGGGAGGCTGGGGGGACTGGGGAGGCTGGGGGGGATGGGGGGGGATGGGGGAGGCTGGGGGGACTGGGGAGGCTGGGGGGGACTGGGGAGGCTGGGGGGAGGCTGGGGGGGATGGAGGAGCCTGGGGGGGATGGGGGAGGCTGGGGGGGATGGGGAGGCTGGGGGGGATGGGGGGGGATGGGGGAGGCTGGGGGGACTGGGGAGGCTGGGGGGGACTGGGGAGGATGGGGGAGGCTGGAGGGGGATGGGGGAGGCTGGGGGGATGGGGAGGATGGGGGAGGCTGGGGGGGGATGGGGGAGGCTGGGGGGGATGGGGAGGATGGGGGAGGCTGGGGAGGCTGGGGGGGATGGGGGAAGCTGGGGGGAGACTGGGGGGACTGGGGAGGCTGGAGGGGATGGGGGGGGATGGGGGAGGCTGGGGGGACTGGGGAGGCTGGGGGGGACTGGGGAGGATGGGGGAGGCTGGAGGGGGATGGGGGAGGCTGGGGGGGATGGGGAGGATGGGGGAGGCTGGGGGGGGATGGGGGAGGCTGGGGGGGATGGGGAGGATGGGGGAGGCTGGGGAGGCTGGGGGGGATGGGGGAAGCTGGGGGGAGACTGGGGGGACTGGGGAGGCTGGAGGGGATGGGGGAGGCTGGGGGGGACTGGGGAGGATGGGGGAGGCTGGGGGGGGATGGGGGAGGCTGGAGGGGATGGGGGAGGCTGGGGGGACTGGGGAGGCTGGGGGGGATGGGTGAAGCTTGTGAGGGTTAGGGTGTGGTTACATTTAGCAGTTATGTGTGTGTGTGTGGTTGTGTTTAATTGTTTTCCTCATCCTCAACCTTTATAGCCCCTTTAATCTTTGTTACACCTTTGCCCCTATTCCCTCTCAGCTCCCCCCCCCTGCCCCTCTGCCCTGCCTCCCTGCCCTGCCGCCCCCTACCACCCTGCCCTGCCCCCCTGCCCCCCCCCCTGCCCCTCTGCCCTGCCCCCCTGCCCTGCCCCCCTGCCCTGCCCCCCTGCCCCCCCTCTGCCCCCCTGCCCTGCCCCCCTGCCCCCCCCCCTGCCCCTCTGCCCTGCCCCCCTGCCCTGCCTCCCCCTGCCACCCTGCCCAACCCCACCACTTTCTCTTCATTAAAACCTCCTTCACAGCTCAACATGCTCATCCCAGCTGTTTTTGTATCTAATTACTGGAAGACGTTTTCTTTGTGGGACGCCGAGGGCCGTGAACACTCACCTTCTCAAACCCCCAACATGCAAATGTATTTATTTGTCACCCCTTTTACAACTCCTCCATCTGCATTATGTGTGTATGTGTGTGTGTATGTGTGTGCGTGTGTGTGTGTGTGTGTGTTTGAGAGAGAGAGAGAGAGAGAGAGAGAGAGAGAGAGAGAGAGAGAGAGAGAGAGAGAGAGAGAGAGCTGTTCAGAGGTGTTGAGTGGAGCCCTGCCCTCCTCTTTGTGTGACGGTCAATACAGGACTACCTGAGGTGCTCTCCCTCTCTATCTCTCTCTCTCTCTCTCTTTCTCTGTCTCTCTCTCTCTCCCCCTCTCTCTCTCTCTCTATCTCTCCCCCTCTTTCTCTCTCTCCCCCCCTCTCTCTCTCTCTCTCTCTGTCTCTCTCTCTCTCTCTCCCCCCTCTCTCTCTCTCTCTATCTCTCCCCCTCTTTCTCTCTCTCCCCCCCCTCTCTCTCTCTCTCTCTGTCTCTCTCTCTCTGTCTCTCCCCCTCCCTCTCTTTCTCTCTCTTTGTCTCACACCTTTGAGAGGTTACAAAAACCTTTAAAATCTGAGATTATAGAGTGGACTTTGTTCCAGTAACCATTTCTTTATCACTGAATGTTTCACATTGTAGGAGGAAGTGCATCTCTGTCTTAACCTCACCTGTCGAATAGCAACCACAAATTCTGTTTTCTTTTGGTTGCCATGATTTTTTGACGTCCTGTTTCAATTGCCAATTGGTGGTCACTGAGC
The DNA here is from genome assembly GCF_054491055.1 of Hypomesus nipponensis. Taxonomy (NCBI): domain Eukaryota; kingdom Metazoa; phylum Chordata; class Actinopteri; order Osmeriformes; family Osmeridae; genus Hypomesus; species Hypomesus nipponensis. The sequence continues at coordinate 602,974 of NC_140362.1, read as the reverse complement.
CTGTATTTGGTTAGGATCTGTTTCTGCTTCATACCTCTGACAGTAGAGAGATATTCTGCCAGTTCATAAATATTTCTAAGGCTAGATAACATTCTAATCGATTATGGCTTGTAGTTTCTTCTTTCCAATGTTCCCGGTAGGTTACTTTACATTGTGTTATAATTTGGTTGACTCTGATTGGTGTCTGGAAAGCAGTGTTGGTGTGAGACTGGTCAGGGTGTGTCTGAATGGGGGCAGTTAGTCTCAGCACCAACTGACATAGGGGACTCTTATCTGGGTTCAGTTCTTGGGTTTGGAGGGCTTTGGAATGGAGGGTGTCTAGAGGGCTGGATTTAAGGTGATTAAAGAAATGTAGTGCTCTCTTTTGGATATTAATTATCAATGGGAATCTGCCTAGTTCTGCTCTACATGCATTGGTTGGCGTCTTTCTGTGAACATGTAAGATGTATCTGCAGAATTCTGCATGTAGAGATTCTGTTGGGTGTTTGTCCCAGCGGGTATAGCTATGATGACTGAGTGGACCCCATACTTCACTACCATACAGCGCAATGGGCTGGATTACACTATCAAATATTTTAAGACAGATTTGAATTGGAATTTGCTCATTATAAATTGTTCTCTTAATTTCTCTCTCTTTCTCTGTCTCTCTCTTTCGCTCTATTGCTGTCTCTCTCTTTCTCTCTATTGCTGTCTCTCTCTCTCTCTCTCTCTCTCTCTCTCTCTCTCTCTCTCTCTCTCTCTCTCTCTCTCTCTCTCTCTGTCTCTCTCTCTCTCTCTCTCTCTCTCTCTGTCTCTCTCTCTCTCTCTCTCTCTCTCTCTCTCTCTCTCTCTCTCTCTCTGTCTGTTTCTCTCTCTCTCTGACTATCTCTCTGTTTCCCTCTCTCCCTTAGCAGATCAAAGGGAGCTAGTGTTTCCCCCCATTCTGAAAGAACATGGAAAGGTTTTGCTGTGACAGCCACAAACACACACACAGACATAGACAGACACACACACACAGACACACACACTCTCTCCCTCTCCATCCAGGAGAATCTGTTGGCTCTTGTTGTAACCAGCAGGTTAGAATTCTGCCTCTCAATCACAAGCCTGTTAAGACCACAAACACATGTTCCCCATTGATTACCAATCAATGATCAATTATGCAACCCATTCATCCAATTATAGCCCCTGGTGGACCAAGATTTGTTCAGGTGTTTGATTAGAAGGAAGGTGGACAGGTCTCTCAACACAGGGTCCATGATGGTGCTTTAGGAGGAGGAAGAGGATGGAGGACAGAAGGAGGACAGGAGAAAGACAGGAAGAGAAGGGGGTGGAGTGATTCTCCTAGTGAAGGAAAGTGGACACCTCTTCCTCTCCCCTCCTTCTCCTCTACCCTCTTCCTCTCCCCTCTTCCACTCCCCTCCTCCTTTCCTCTCCCCTCTTCCTCTCCCCTCCTCCTCCTCTCCCCTCCCCTCCTCCTCCTCTCCTCTCCCCTCTTCCTCTCCCCTCCTCCTCCTCTCCCCTCTTCCTCTCCCCTCCTCCTCCTCTCCCCTCCTCCTCTCCCCTCCCCTCCTCCTCCTCTCCCCTCTTCCCCTCCCCTCCTCCTCCTCTCCCCTCTTCCTCTCCCCTCCTCCTCCTCTCCCCTCCTCCTCTCCCCTCCTCCTCCTCTCCCCTCTTCCTCTCCCCTCCTCCTCCTCTCCCCTCTTCCTCTCCCCTCCTCCTCCTCTCCCCTCCTCCTCTCCCCTCCCCTCCTCCTCCTCTCCCCTCTTCCTCTCCCCTCCTCCTCCTCTCCCCTCCTCCTCTCCCCTCCCCTCCTCCTCCTCTCCCCTCTTCCTCTCCCCTCCTCCTCCTCATCTCTTTTCTCCTGGTTTCTTTGTTTGTGAGACATTGTTTATTTGGGTCAAATGGTCAGTTATCTCCCCTTCACCCTCTCAACCCTCTCTCCCCTCTCTCTTTCTCTCACTCCCCTCTCTCCCTCTCTCTTTCTCTCACTCCCCTCTCTCCCCCCATCCTTCCCTCCCCACCCTCTCTCCCCCCATCTTTCCCTCCCCACCCTCTCTCTCCCTTTCTTCACTTCTCCCCCTCTCTCTCCTCTCTCCCTCTTCCCCCTTTCTGTCTCTTTCTCTATATCTACCCCTCTCTCACCCTCCCCCTCTTTCACCCTCCCCCCTCTTTCTCCCTCCCCTTCTCCTTCCTTCTTGTCTTCCATTTAACCAGTCAGCAACAATCTGAGCTGATGGAAGGAGGGATGACCTCGGGGGGGGGGGGGGGGGGGGGGGGGGGGGGGGGGGGGCCGTGGTAACTGCCACCCAGTGTCCCGCCTGCTCTTTTGTTCGCTAGTTAGAAATGGGGCCTCTTCTCTCTCCTTCTCTCTCTCTTCTCTCTTCTCCTCTCTCTTTTTCTCTGCTTTCTCTCCTTCTTTCTTCTCACCTTCTCTCCTCTCTCCTTCTCTTTGTGCTATCGTTCCGGGAGAGGGTGGAGGAGAAGGGGAGGAGAGGGATACCGGGAGAGTGATGAAGTGACTGACGGGCCACTTTTTCTCTTGTTTTCTTTTGTTGTCTCTCTTTCTTTCTCTGGGGCGGGACACACTCCCTCTTCTCTCTGGGGTGTGTGTGAGGGGGGGGTCAGGGCGTGTGTGAGGGGGGGGGTCAGGGTGTGTGTGAGGGGGGGGTCAGGGTGTGTGTGAGGGGGGGGTGTGTATCTTGATGACAGAATGGTGAATATGTGTGTGACAGAGTGTGCAGGCCTCTGCCTGTGTGTGTGTGTCTGTATGTGTCTGTGTGTGTGTCTGGCTCTTTCAGGATTGTGGGAGTTGAGGTGCTGGAGACGGAGGGTGTGGCCTGCCTCTGTGTGTGTGTGCGAGAGAGTGTGTATGTGGGAGAGAGTGTGTGTGTTACAGTGTGTGTGTGTATGAATGTTGTTTGTGTGTGTATGACTTTTCTGTGTGTATGTTTGTGTGTGTATGAATGTTGTGTGTGTGTGTTGCTGTGACAGTTTGTTTCACTCAGTTGCGTCTGCGTGGTCGCCCCCCGATCAGGTTCCCACGTGAAAGAGCCCCCCCTCCCCCTGGCAGTTAGGTCCTCAGCAGAACCAGGGCAGACAGACAGAGAGAGACAGAGAGAGAGAGTGAGAGACAGAGAGAGAGAGAGAGAGAGAGAGAGAGAGAGAGAGAGAGAGAGAGAGAGAGAGAGAGGGAGAGAGAGACAGGCAGAGAGAGAGAGAAAGAGACAGAGAGAGAGAGAGAGAGAGAGAGAGAGAGAGAGAGAGAGAGAGAGAGAGAGAGAGAGAGAGAGAGACAGGCAGAGAGAGAGACAGGCAGAGAGAGAGAGAGAGTGAGAGAGCCAGAGACAGAGAGAGACAGACAGACAGCTGGACGGTCCAGAAAGACCTGCTTCCCAGGGCTACTGATGATGTCACTGATGATGTCATTCTTGTTTATGTCTCAGCGTGTATCAACAACAGTCAGTACAAATCTTGTCTAGTACTGGATTCATTTATAAATACAGTAGTTATAACAAATACATTTATTTATAAACATATATATATATATAGAGAGAGGGGGGGTGGGGGGAGAGAGAGATGAGATTGCGAGGGAAAGAGAGGGAGAGAGAGACAAAGAGACAAGGAGAGAGCGAGGGAAAGAGAGAGAGAGCATTCCTGGGTGATTCAGCAGAGGGGGGGAGCAGGAGGGGTCCGAGCGAGATGGACAGAGAGAGATTCAGGGAGGGGTGGAGGGTGACAGGAGAGATGGAGGGAGGGGTGGAGGGTGACAGGGACAGATGGCGTTGCTCCAAGCAGAGGGAGAGTCCTAGTTTCACCTGCGGCCTCATGGGAAAATAACAGTCTGGATGGAGGCCTGGAATGTTCCCCAAGATGGAGAGAGAGAGGGGGGGAGGGATGAGGAGAGGGGGAGACAAAGAGGGATGGAGAGAGAGAAACATACACCAGCAGATGATGGGAGAAAGGACAGGGTAGAGACTGTGAATGAAGTCTGTAGCAGTAGTGGAAGGAGGGATGAGTGTGGAGGAAGGAGGTAGTGGAAGGAGGGAGGAGGGATGAGTGTGGAGGAAGGAGGTAGTGGAAGGAGGGAGGAGGGATGAGTGTGGAGGAAGGAGGTAGTGGAAGGAGGGAGGAGGGATGAGTGTGGAGGAAGGAGGTAGTGGAAGGAGGGATGAGTGAGGAGGAAGGAGGTAGTGGAAGGAGGGAGGAGGGATGAGTGTGGAGGAAGGAGGTAGTGGAAGGAGGGATGAGTGTGGAGGAAGGAGGTAGTGGAAGGAGGGAGGAGGGATGAGTGTGGAGGAAGGAGGTAGTGGAAGGAGGGAGGAGGGATGAGTGTGGAGGAAGGAGGTAGTGGAAGGAGGGAGGAGGGATGAGTGTGGAGGAAGGAGGTAGTGGAAGGAGGGATGAGTGAGGAGGAAGGAGGTAGTGGAAGGAGGGAGGAGGGATGAGTGTGGAGGAAGGAGGTAGTGGAAGGAGGGATGAGTGTGGAGGAAGGAGGTAGTGGAAGGAGGGAGGAGGGATGAGTGTGGAGGAAGGAGGTAGTGGAAGGAGGGAGGAGTGAGGAGGAAGGAGGTAGTGGAAGGAGGGAGGAGGGATGAGTGTGGAGGAAGGAGGTAGTGGAAGGAGGGATGACTGTGGAGGAAGGAGGTAGTGGAAGGAGGGAGGAGGGATGAGTGTGGAGGAAGGAGGTAGTGGAAGGAGGGAGGAGGGATGAGTGTGGAGGAAGGAGGTAGTGGAAGGAGGGATGAGGGATGAGTGTGGAGGAAGGAGGTAGTGGAAGGAGGGAGGAGGGATGAGTGTGGAGGAAGGAGGTAGTGGAAGGAGGGATGAGTGTGGAGGAAGGAGGTAGTGGAAGGAGGGAGGAGGGATGAGTGTGGAGGAAGGAGGTAGTGGAAGGAGGGAGGAGTGAGGAGGAAGGAGGTAGTGGAAGGAGGGAGGAGGGATGAGTGTGGAGGAAGGAGGTAGTGGAAGGAGGGATGAGTGTGGAGGAAGGAGGTAGTGGAAGGAGGGAGGAGGGATGAGTGTGGAGGAAGGAGGTAGTGGAAGGAGGGAGGAGGGATGAGTGTGGAGGAAGGAGGTAGTGGAAGGAGGGAGGAGGGATGAGTGTGGAGGAAGGAGGTAGTGGAACCCTAACCCTAACCGAGCGTGAGAGAGTGATAAGACAGAGTGAGAGGAATGCTGTTAGACTGATGCTGTGTGACAGACACCACGCTACCAAACACAGACAGACGCTTATCTCCCTCTGTCTCTCTCTCTTCCTCCCTCCGTCTCTCCCTCCCCCTCTCCCTCTCTCCTTCCCCCTCCCTCCCCTGCTACCTCTCCTCCTCTCCCTCTCTCCCCTCCCTCCCCCAGTCTCCCTCTCCCCTCCCCCTCTCTCCCCCAGTGCAGGATCATACAGATGGTACCATTGAGGGTTGTGAATAGGGTCAGCCGGGGTCGCTGGGACTAGACAATAACACTGAGCCCAGCGAGGCCTCTGCGCCCCCTGCCCCCCTCCCCTGGCCCTCCCTGAGCTACTGCCCACCCCCCGCCCCTTGGCCCCCTGGCCTCGGCCCCCTGCCCTCACCAAGGAGTGAAAGTAATGCAAACAATGCAGGGCGGCCATGTGTGTGTGTGTCTGTGTGTGAGGGGGGGTGTTCCCAGGGTCACTAGTGGCCGGTGGAGAGGTGAGGAAGCGTGTGTGTGCCTGTGTGTGTGTGCCTGTGTGTATAGGGGTGGGGGCTGTATGTGTGTGCTTGTGTGGTGCACCGGTTGAGGGTGAAATGAACTGGGGTGGGGTGGCTTCATATGCTGGGGCAGAGGAGCAGTGAGAGCCGTCAGCACATGCTAGCCTAAACACATTGCTTTAGCATTAGCATGTGCTAGCCTGAACACACAGCTTTAGCATTAGCATGTGCTAGCCTGAACACACAGCTTTAGCATTAGCATGTGCTAGCCTGAACACACTGCTTTAGCATTAGCATATGCTAGCCTGAACACACTGCTTTAGCATTAGCATGTGCTAGCCTGAACACACAGCTTTAGCATTAGCATGTGCTAGCCTGAACACACAGCTTTAGCATTAGCATGTGCTAGCCTGAACACACTGCTTTAGCATTAGCATATGCTAGCCTGAACACACTGCTTTACTGCCGTGCAAAGGTAGAAGACCGTAACTTTATCTAAAATGAGTTTTTGTCATTTTTGGAACATTTCAAGGGGTAATTTACTGATTTTATAGGGTATTTCACATTGTTCCTTAAGGTTTCTGAATAGGGTATGTAACTTTGGTTGGGCTGAAAATGGCCCGGGTGCTGCTCTGTGCGCCCTAATGCGCCCTGTGAAATAGCCCTAGAATAAAACGAGAGAGAGTGTGACGGAGAGAGAGACAGAGACACAGAGACACAGAGACACAGAGAGAGAGAGAGAGAGAGAGAGAGAGAGAGAGAAGGAGAGAGAGAGAGAGAGAGAGAGAGAGAGAGAGAGAGAGAGAGAGAGAGAGAGAGAGAGAGAAAGACAGAGAGAGACAGAGACAGAGAGAGAGAGACACACAGAGAGAGAGACAGAGAGAGAGAGAGAGCCACAGAGAGAGCGACACACACAGAGAGAGCAAGAGAGAGAGAAACAGAGAGAGAGAGAGACAGAGAGAGAAGCCGAGGCAGAATGCCGTAACATCAGTTACGGTTCAGTTACGGTTCTTTGCCTTTGTTTAGCGGCACCCAAGAACATTCAAATTGAGTTACGGTTTCCCTTCAACTACTACTAGATAACCAAGCAACAACCAAAAATCTCATAGCAACTATCAACGAATCTGGCGACTTCCTGCTAGTTTGACAATCTCCGTTGTCGTTGTTGAGCTGCAGCAAAACAGCTAATTTGCTGGCCTGGCTTTTTTTGTAACATGATAAAAAAAATCCACTGCAAACAACATTCTCTGAGAAGTTAAATCCACAGCATGATGTTTGAGCATTAGCTAAGCCTACTCGCTGGCGTTCTACACAAAACATCCCAAACATGAGTCATTTGTGAGTATCCTACCCTGGCAATTCAATCAAAAACACGAGTCTTGTGACAATCAACCACCTGTATGTTACATAGGCTTATAATATACAGAGTTTATATAGTTAAAAAGCAACTAAGTGAGCAAAGATAGGGGTCAAAAGTGCAGTTTAAAGTGGAACTGAACTGATTTATGAAGTACGGCTCATATAATTATTAAAATAAGATCACAAAACTTTATCTGACAACTAAAACAGCAAAATGTTCCATTTGTTAATAAAAACGTTTTAAACTTTAGTACTTAACTACTGGGCACGGCCATATTTGAATCGTCATGTCTGTGACGTCACAAGAATGGTTAGGTACTGTGACTGCCGGCTGCTAGTAGTCATCAAGATTGACATTGATAGATTGTCAGGGAGGACAGAGGTAGAAATGGATTTAAACAAACCAGCTAAAACAAGGTGCAATGTAGGATCTTATTGGCTGGTTGTACAAAAAATGTTATAAGACAGAAGGCATTCACTATCATGGGAGTCAGGTGGCTGAGAGGTTAGGGAGTCGGGCTAGTAATCTCAAGGTTGTCAGTTCGATTCCCGGCCGTGTCAAATGATGTTGTGTCCTTGGGCAAGGCACTTCACCCTACTTGCCTCAGGGAATGTCCCTGTACATACTGTAAGTCGCTCTGGATAAGAGCGTCTAGTAAATGTCCTACCCAAGCGCCAAAGCCCGCCAGTTGCCCCGGATTCAGAGTTTGCAGGAATCACTTTACAGAAGTGGATTATATTTATAAGCTTGTTAAAAACGCTAACGCAACATACACACACTGGCATTTTTGACAAAGCTACGCTACTCCTAATTTCACATCTGATTGTAGCCAAAGCCAGCTCCGTTACGTAACGTTTCGTACACTGTAGTTTGTTTAACCTAGCAGCGAACAAGTTATCAACTCAACCAGTGAGCATGTTTCACACAACTTGAAGGGGCTACTAGTAACTGAAACATACCAGTTTTGTCTAGGGCGCTCCAAACTTTCAAGTTCAAGTCTTTTATTGTCAGATGCACAGAACAACACAGGGTCAGACCGAGTACTGATATTCTTAGGACAGACAAGACAACGCAAGACAACCTGGCATAGGATTACATATACAAGAAGCCTACTCAGATCATACTATGATTCATAGGTTATACCTATGATAAGCTAACATAAAAGGTCTTTCTCCTCACACAGCATGGGAAAGAGCCTGTGCTCAATGATGAACGATCATTTTGTTGGACCACCAACACCCAGGTCATGCCGGTCTGCCTCTTTGATCAGATCGATTATGTCTGTTGGCATTGTCGTGCTGTTAAGACATGTGCTAGCTAGCTACATACACCACTCGGTGTCAACCAGTCAATGTTAACTATATTTATATCGTCTGACAAAACCACATATTCTGCATCATATGGAACAACTCCGGTCCTGCAGGTACATCATTATGTATTGGTTTGAAAGCATACGCCATAGGATGAACAGGGAGAGGTATGATAGGATAGGTTGATTTTCTTACATTTTTAATGCAGTTTGGCAGGTTGAAATTGAGTTCAACCATTCTTGTGACTTCAGATGTATATGTCATTTACACATGGCGGCGCCCAGTTCATATTAAGTACATCATTTACACACTAAAGATTTCGATTATTTATAGAATATGGCATAAAGTTGTATGTTATATATATTTACGTCATTAAATGTTTATACTACTATAATATCACTGTCTAATCGCAGTTCAGTTCCACTTTAAGATCAATATTTTATGTAGATAAATGTAATCACTAAAACTGCCTGTCCTACCTATAATACATTTGGCAGTACAACTAAAAAAAAGTTGAAGTTGTTTTTCTCAGTTCTACACTCTGGTGAGTAAAGGTTTTTTGCCTTTGTAGGGCAAAATAGCATTAGCATGTGCTAGCCTGAACACACTGCTTTAGCATTAGCGTGTGCTAGCCTGAACACACTGCTTTAGCATTAGCGTGTGCTAGCCTGAACACACTGCTTTAGCATTAGCGTGTGCTAGCCTGAACACACTGCTTTAGCATTAGCACGTGCTAGCCTGAACACACTGTTTTAGCATTAGCACGTGCTAGCCTGAACACACTGTTTTAGCATTAGCACGTGCTAGCCTGAACATGCAGGCCAGAGTGTGGCAGGACACACATGGCTAGTCAGGCCTGCAGATGCTCTATTGACCTGATTGACTGGACACAAAGTGATCAATATCACTGAGCAGTTCCTCTTTAAAGTCCCGGAACTGATCAATGACTCCTGTGGCTGTCCTGATGTTCCCTGGTGACAGGAGGCGAGCGGGGGTGACGGGGGCGGTGAGGGGGGGGTTACAGGGGGGGGTGAGGTGGGGGGTGATGGGGGGGTGAGGGGGGAGTTACAGGGGGGGGGTGAGGTGGGGGGTGATGGGGGGGTTGCAGGGGGGGTGAGGGGGGAGTTACAGGGGGGGTGACAGAGTCCCACCTCTATATCTTGGATTGTTTTGACATGTTGAGAAGCAGAGAGACTCAAGAGCAGATTTCAGAGGCCAAACTTACCCTCCTGTCTCCTGACTCCCATACACACACACACACCTAAACACACACACTTAAACACTTAACACACACACATACTAACAAACAAGAGTTCTGATTAAACACTCATTTATGCCCAGAAGAACCAGAGCAAATAAATCAGGCTTGGCAGCATTACCTGGCCCAGGAACGTACTGCTTAAAAGGAGGGTTTCATCTGGCTTCACCTGGCAACCAGAGCAGACATCACACACCTGGCCAATCCCACTAGCTGTCTCTCATTCTGTCCACTCGCATACACCACACCAGACACACACAACCACACACCACACATACACAGAAGCACACCACACACACACACTCAGTGTTGGAAAGGAGCTGTTTGTATGTGTGTTGCTGTGTGCGGTGTGTGTAATCCACTTGTGTGTGTGTGCATATGTTTATGGTCCCGGTGTGTGTGTGTGTAGGGAGGTGAGCCGGTGTGTGTGTAAGGGGGGCATCTGTGTGTGTGGGGGGGCAGGTGTGTGTGGTGGTGCAGGTGACTGGGGTTGGAGACAGACAGAGAGGCTGTGGGCGGGGCCAGAGACAGACAGAGAGGCTGTGGGCGGGGTCAAAGACAGACAGAAAGGCTGTGGGCGGGGCCAGAGACAGACAGAGAGGCTGTGGGCGGGGCCAGAGACAGACAGAAAGGCTGTGGGCGGAGCCAGAGACAGACAGAGAGGCTGTGGGCGGGGCCAGAGACAGACAGAGAGGCTGTGGGCGGGGCCAGAGACAGACAGAGAGGCTGTGGGCGGGGCCAGAGACAGACCCTAATTGATCTCAGGGTGCTGGACGGCCCAGAGCACCCCGACTAGAGGGTTGGGGGTCGTTAAGATGAAGGACCAACATCCTGTCCTCTCCTCCCTCCCTCCTGCGCTGCACCAGAGGGGGAAGGGGAGGAAGAGGGGGAAGAGGAGGAAGAGGAGGAAGAGGGGGAAGAGGAGGAAGAGGGGTGGATCAGAAGATGAAAATCTGGCAAGTGGGTGCAACTGGTGCAGTTCAGAGGAAGGTTAGACACCCCCACCCTCCACCTGCACCCCTTCTTCCATCTACACCCTCCACCTACACCCCTTCTTCCATCTACACCCTCCACCTACACCCCTTCTTCCATCTACACCCTCCACCTACACCCCCCCTTCCACCCCCACCCTCCACCTACACCCCTCCTTCCACCTCCACCTTCACCCCTCCTTCCACCCCCACCTACACCCCTCCTTCCACCTCCACCTACACCCCTCCTTCCACCTCCACCTTCACCCCTCCTTCCACCCCCACCCTCCCTCTACAGCCTCCACTTTGCACTCTCCACCTTCCAACTCCACCCTGCACCCTCCAACCCCCGTCCAAGGGAAACAGAGACCTCTGTCTATTCAGCCACATGCTAATGCCACCCCAGAGCCCCGCCCCCCACACCAGCCATCATTATCAGTCTGTTTCATGTTTCATGTTTTAAGACAAAAGCTGAGTGTATCAGTGTCGGGGTCCGGGGCTGGGGGCTGGGGGCTGGGGGGCTGGGGGCTGGGGGCCAGCCAGGGAGATGGATCCCCTTTTATTCTTCCTAATTGACGTGAACAGTTCTTTTGACCCTAATTAGCGCTCTGTAATCTCTCATTTGCATATCACAAAGGCAACATTATTTGCATATTTGTAAACGAGATGGGCTCTGCATCTGCATCAGTACTTATTCTTTGCTCTCTCTCTCTCTTTCTCTCTCTCTTTCTCTCTCTCTCGTTCATTCACTGTCCCTTCTCTCCCTCTCTGGTTCTCTCTCTCTCTTGCTTTTCTTCTCCCTCTCTCTCCCTCCCCCCCACACTCTCTCTTTTCCCTCTCTCCATCTACTGCGTATGGTTCCAGGCAGCACACAGACAGACACAGCAGTGTTGTGTGTAGATGGATATGAAATAATAGGTCAGGAAAGTGAGGAGCTCAACCACAGAGGAGGAGAGAGAGTGTCAGAGCAGGAGACCTGTCTGTGTGACAGACACCAGCTACTGACTGACTGACTGAGCTCACCTTGTTCATCAGCTGTTCCTCAAGCCCTTGCCTCAGCCTAACACTGCTGTTGCTCCCTGACACACTCTCTAACTCTTCTAAACTCCTCTCTCTCGACATCTCTTGCTCTGGATAGATCTACCTCCTTCTCCCTCTATTTGTCTCTGTCTCTCTCCCTCACTATGTTTCTTTCAGATCCTCTCCATCTCTCGTACCTACCTCCCCATTTCCCAATCCCCTGTGTGTGTTTGTCTGTCTCAGTGTGTGTGTGTGTGTGTGTGTGTGTGTGTCAGGGAAGGCAGTCGGTCAGGTGTCCATGGGAGGGACCAGCTTGATAAGACCTACCATCTCTGCTACCTCTTGAGTACTGTACTTACGGACAATCAGAATCAGAAGGGATTTTATTCGCCAGAAATGTGTGCACAAACAAGGAATTTACTTTGGCAGGGAGGTGCATACATTAAACATATAGGAATCTTTAAACTTAAATATGTGGTCTAACTACACAAAAAGAGCAAAGTCTAGCTAATACTAAAGGGATTTAGAATAAAATATAAAATATAAGTAGCCATAATTATAATATAACCTAAAAATACAGATAGTGCAAAGAGGAAGATACAATAGTGCAAATTGCAATGAAGCTGTAAATCCCACCCAGACCATCGGGACTCTCTATACAGCAGAAGCAGCAGGTCTCCAGTTTCCTCCAGATGGAGCAGCAGTATTACAGCTAAACGTGCTGAAGGCTCACCTCCAGCTATTAGGAGGTCGTGGGTGAAAGTGCAGAACTTTTGATTTTGTTTATGTGAACTGATTTTGTTTATGCCACAAAAATGCAACAACTGTGTTATAGGGGAGTCAGGAGTCAACACCTGTGTAATAAGGGAGTCAGGTGGCTGAGCGGTTAGGGAATAGGGCTAGTAATCTGAAGGTCGCCAGTTCGATTCCCGGCCGAGCCAAATGACGTTGTGTCCTTGGGCAAGGCACTTCACCCTATTTACTTCGGGGGGAATGTCCCTGTACTTACTGTAAGTCGCTCTGGATAAGAGCGTCTGCTAAATGACTAAATGTAATGTAAATGAAATTACCCTTAATAACCTGTGTGTGCCAGAAAGTGTCTGTGTTCTTGCTTTCTGGGCATTGTGTGTGCGGGTGTGTGTCACATTAGTGCATACGTGTGAGGGTTGGGTTTGTATGGCTGTTTTAGAGCTAAATAACATGCACACACTCATACACACACAAAATAAATCAGTTTATTCCACTTTGGGATTAACAACTAAAGCCTGTGTAACTTGCTCCTTCTCCCAGCCTCCTCATCCCTCTCTCTTACCCCTCTCCTCCTTCTCTCTGCCCCTCTCTCCTCCCTCTCTCTCCTTCCTGTCTCTCACCTCTCTCCTCCCTCTCTCTTACTCCTCTCTCTCACCTCTCTCCTCCCTCTCTCTTACTCCTCTCTCTTACCTCTCTCCTCCCTCTCTCTACTCCTCTCTCTCACCTCTCTCCTCCCTCTCTCTTACTCCTCTCTCTTACCTCTCTCCTCCCTCTCTCTACTCCTCTCTCTCACCTCTCTCCTCCCTCTCTCTACTCCTCTCTCACCTCTCTCCTCCCTCTCTCTACTCCTCTCTCACCTCTCTCCTCCCTCTCTCTACTCCTCTCTCTCACCTCTCTCCTCCCTCTCTCTACCCCTCTCTTTCACCCTTCTTACTCAGGCCTCTCTCCCCCTCTCTCACCCCTCTCTCCCCCTCTCTCCCCCCTCTCTCACCCCTCTCTCACTATCGCTCTTACTCCTCTGCCTACATTTACATTACATTTATGCATTTAGCAGACGCTTTTATCCAAAGCGACTTCCCACAGAGAGCTTTACAAAAGAGCATAGGTCACTGATCACAACAATGAGTTAGTCCCAAACATTGCAAGCAGCCAAAACATGAAGCATACATTGTGAAAAACTAAACAAGTGCCAAAGGGAAGACCCATAATAGCCTCCATGTTCTAGGTCCAGAGATAGAGAGGGGGGAAGAGTGGAGGACCAGAGAAGAGAGAAGGTGTGAGACTGAGAAGGAGAGATAAAAGGAAGGAGAGAAAGAGATGAGAGAAGAAGAGGAGGAGAGTTACCTGAGAGAGAAGGGGCAGGGAGAGGTAAGGGGAGGCAGGGAGAGGTAAGGGGAGGCAGGGAGAGGTAAGGGGAGGCAGGGAGAGGTAAGGGGAGGCAGGGAGAGGTAAGGGGAGGCAGGGTTGGGGTAAGGGTTGGCAGGGAGAGGTAAGGGGAGGCAGGGAGAGGTAAGGGGAGGCAGGGGGGGTAAGGGGAGGCAGAGAAGGGTAAGGGGAGGCAGGGAGGGGTAAGGAGAGGCAGGGAGAGGTAAGGGAAGGCAGGGTTGGGTTGGGGTAAGGGTTGGCAGGGAGAGGTAAGGGAAGGCAGGGAGAAATAAGGGGAGGCATGGAGGGGTAAGGGAAGGCAGGGAGGGGTTAGGGGAGGCAGGTAAAGGTAAGGGGAGGCAGGGAGGGGTTAGGGGAGGCAGGTAAAGGTAAGGGGAGGCAGGGAGGGGTTAGGGGAGGCAGGTAAAGGTGAGGGGAGGCAGGGAGGGGTAAGGTGGGAGGTAATTGGGTGGCAGGGTGGAAACAAGCCCCCCCAGCAGTGTCTGAATGTCAGGGCAGCTGAGAGTTCTGGGACCACCGCTCTGTATTTCAATATGGGCCCTTCCTGCACTCCTGCAGCCCTGCCTGGGAGACCCCATGGAGAAACACTCGTGTGTGATGAAAGCCCTCGCCTCCACATCCAATTCCACTCTGCAGATTGCTGCTGATGTCTGGGGGAGCAGAGTGACACTCACACACACACTCACACACACACTCACACACACACACACACACACTCACACACTCACACCTCGTCCTGGGAGGTCTGCTTGTCTCCATCCTCCCAGCATAAACCATCTCATGCTTTTCTGAGACATAACTAGCATACGTGTGTGTGTGTGGCTCACAATCCCAAACACAGATACACACTTGTGTTTACAGTACTCTCTCTGTTCAATATGTTTTATTGGCATGAGTGTTCAGGTTAAACAATGTCGCAGTCAACAGTGAAGGTACAACACATAATTATAAATATATAATCAAACTGAATTATTATCATCAATCAAAAGCAATATGTTATGCTGTTATAATAATGTTGCGATACATATGATGGGCTATTATAATAATCTATCAAATATATATAATAATAATCGAATAACACATTTTTTTATAAAACACTCACATACACACACACTAGACACACACACCAGACACACACACCAGACACACACACCAGACACACACTCACGCAGTGCACAGTAGGGGGGAAGGGGTGAGCCAGATTGGTTTAGGGTGACTGGAACTGGAGATGCATAATGAGACACTTCTGACAAGTCACTAGCATCCTCCATTCAGAAGAGGATTAGAGACACACACACACAGAGATATACGGACATTAAGAGATAAAGAGAGAGAGACATGACGAGAGGGAGAGAGTGATGAAGAGAGAGACAGAGACATGAAGAGGAGTTATTAAGAGAGAGAGATAAACAGAGAGAGACATGAAGAGAGAGAAACATTGATAGACAGAGACATTACAGTTTTTTACAGTCGCAAGGACACATTTCTCAATACTTAAGTCATGTTTTCAAAACTCTTCACACAGCGAGCACAACAGTATATGTGGGCTAAACTGTGGATCATTTATCATTGTTTTGGCACAAAATGCATTCAATGACTACATCTTTCAAATAACATTCATTCTTTTCTCACTTTGACACAACAACTGCCAAAACTCTATGTACCTACAGGCCAATTTGCACATGCTTACATACTGTTTTCAAAACTGTTAAACTTCAGTTCAGAACAATAACATCATACAAAACTGAATAAGACAGAAATTTGCTACATTTCTATAGTAATATTGTTATGAAATATATTTTGAATCTAAAAATTAAATGCTATAAAATGATGTCTTCGGAAGGGTTGTGCCAGGTGAGGAAAGGGATGCAGAGAGAAGAAATCAGCCAACATGTGTATGGGACAATGTGGCATGTCACCACTCCTGTGCAGTCACTGAGTGGTTTGCAGCCCATCCCAGAATGGTGTCACTTTTCTTCCCACCTTACTCTCCATTCATCAACCCCATAGAATCATTATTTTCCTCATGGAGGTGGAAGGTTTACTGTATGACCACCATCCACATGATCAAATGTCCCTCCTGGACGCAATGAATGCTGAATGCCTGGACATTGCCAGGGATGGATCAGGCATGCCAGAAAATTCTTTCCTAGGTGTATTGCCCTAGATGACATAAGATGTGGATGAGAACCTATAGCCAAATGCAGAAGATTACAGTAGCATTCCTATTGTGTCTGTATCAGTGGATGGTGTGTTTACAAATTATTGTATTCTGGAATTAGTGAAAAAAAAGAAAGATATACAACACATTGAAGCATACTGCATCATGTCTGATTCATTCCAGTAACATATATTGCAGTGAATTCTAAACAGTAGAGAGGTGTCCTTGTTTTACACAAGAAAACATTGTATAATGCTACCTGTTGTTAGTGATTTTTAGGTCATTGTTTTGTGGGTGACAAAGTATGTTTGTTGGCTGTCAACCTTTGCTAGTGTTATGTAAGAATGAGTTGATTTGAGACATGTATGAAGTGATTTGCTAGTTTTAGTGCATTTTGAATGTGCAACTAACTGCTGTGCCGAGCTGAAAGTTGGTTAGGAGAACTGTGTAAAGAGTTTTGAAAAGTGACCTAAGTATTGAGAAATGTGTCCTAGCGACTGTAAAATAAACTGTAGGAGACAGACGAATCAAATGACTCCTCACCACACATGTTCATTTCTTAGACTCAGAGACACAACTAGGCTGAACAGAGAAGAGGAGGAGGAGAGGGGAGGAGGAGAGGGGAGGAGAGGAGGAGAAGGGAGGAGAGAGGAGGAGAGGAGGGCTGAGGAGAAATAATAATAATAATAATAAGACTTTATTCATATAGTCATATTGTATTTCATACAATAATTGCAGCTCACTTTGCTTTACATAAAATCAATAAAGACAATAATACAAGGGATAAAAGTAATACAAATAAATAAAAATTAAAACATTAAAATCTAACTCAACAAAATACAAGCCACCGTTTTTGCGGGAATCAAAACACATAAGCCGCAGTCTTTGCTGTATCTCGAATCCGCCTTAGACTCGAGCTGCCTTTGCAGTTTCCAACACATATAACAACCCAGACTAGCCGCAATCTATGAGATGAAGGGAGGAGAGGAGGAGAAGAGAGGTTAGTGTGGTGCTTCAGCAACCATGCCAGGGTGAAAAGAGACATCCGAACAGGAGTCTCCAATATAGACACCCGAACAGGAGTCTCCAATATAGACACCCGAACAGGAGTCCCCAATATAGACACCCTGAAATATTAATCTGTCTCCTGCCTACAGGAGGGGTGCGACAGACACACTCTCACACACTCTCTCTTACACACACACACACACACACACACACAGATCTCACAACAAAACACACTATCACACATACTCTCACACATACACAAACTCTCAAACACTCTCTCACACACACAAACACACACTCCCATTGGCTCCCACTCCAACCCAGCACAGAGCCTGAAATATTAATGGTCGGAGTAAATTACTGCTGCTACAAAAAGAGATAGGGGTTTCTGTTTCTCTGCCAGTATATCGTACTGTCTGCTGCTGTGTGTGTGTGTGTGTGAGTGAGAGAGAGTGTGTGTGTGTGTGCGTGTAAAAAACAGTGTGTGAGAGAGAAAGAAAGTGTGTGTGTGTGTGAAAGAGAGTGTGCATGCATGTGTGTATTTATTTGTGTATATATATATATGTGTGTGTGTGTGTGTGTATATATATGTGTGTGAGGGTGTGTGTGTGGGTGTGTGTGTGTCTCCTGGACCCTGGGGCTGCAGGTGTCTCTGTCTGAGAGCACTCTGGAACACGTACAGCATCCAGGAATCACTCCACAAGTGTGTGTGTCTTTCACTATGCCCTGACACCAAGATGTTGAGCAGGTGTGTGTGTGTGTGTGTGTTACGCAGCTGTGAGATTATGCATTATTATGTCAAAACTCTTTCAGCTTCCATTCCTCCTGATCTCTGGCAGAGAGATGTTTCCATCTCCAGCTGTTCCCAACCTTATAGCTGTTTCTAACCCTCCAGCTGTTTCTAACCCTCCAGTTGTTCCTAACCCTCCAGCTGTTTCTAACCCTAACCCTCCAGTTGTTCCTAACCCTCCAGCTGTTTCTAACCCTAACCCTCCAGTTGTTCCTAACCCTCCAGCTGTTTCTAACCCTAACCCTCCAGCTGTTCCTAACCCTCCAGTTCATCCTAACCCTCCGGCCCTAACACTCCAGTTGTTCCTAACCCTCCAGCTGTTCCTAACCTTAACCCTCCAGCTGTTCCCAACCCTCCAGCTGTTCCCAACCCTCCAGCTGTTCCTAACCCTCCAGTTACATTTACATTTATTAATTTCATTTCATTCATTTATTCTCCAGTTAATCCTTACCTTCCAGCTGTTTCTAACCCTAACCCTCCAGCTGTTCCTAACCCTCCAGTTAATCCTTACCTTCCAGCTGTTTCTAACCCTAACCCTCCAGCTGTTCCTAACCCTCCAGTTAATCCTTACCTTCCAGCTGTTTCTAACCCTAACCCTCCAGCTGTTCCTAACCCTCCAGTTAATCCTTACCTTCCAGCTGTTTCTAACCCTCATGAGCAGAACACCCCGTCAGCCTCAACACCGTCATTGTCCAGGAGGAAATGCTCTGGTGTGTGTGATCACTAGAAAGTGTTGCACACAAGTACACGCTCACACACACACTGTGACACACACAGTCACACACAGCCTCCCAGCCCCTCTCCCAGCCCCTCTCCCAGCAGTGTGGGTGTGGAGGTAGAGAGGACAGCATGCATGAAGGAGGAGAGTGTGTTGCTGAGCACTAACCAATAAGCTCATATCACCACAGTTGAACTTTGACCTCCACAGCGGATGGAGTTGAGGGTGGAGGGAGAGCAACGGAGGAAGGGGTGAGCGTTCTATATCGGTCATCAGGGTGACTGTGTGTGGTGTTGGTGGGGGGGACGGAGGGAGGGACAGAGGGAGGGAGGGGGAAGGAAAGGAGATGGGGGGGGAGACAGGAAGAGGTAGTGATGTGGGAGCGTACCTGTGTTCATATTCAGATATTCAGACTCTCACCCTGTGATCTCAGTCTAGGACACCCTGTCATGTTCCAGAATGACTTGACCACATTCCACCATGTTTACTTCTTCGTCCCAAAGCAGCAGCAGCTCAGGGTCGTGACCCCTGGGCCTATGTGCAGGGGCAGCTTCTCTCATTAAGGATGCAAACAGCAGCAGGTTGACAGGAATCACTAGTGCTGTTTAGGATGTGTTGCTCTCTCAACTCCTGATGCTCCACTCAGATGGGCAGGAGACACAAACCACTAGGTTCACCAGGGGCATCATCTTTGGTGTTAGGATGTGTGTGTGTGTGTGTCAGGATGTGTGTGTGTGTGGTAAGTCTGCTCAAGGGCAAGTCTGTGGCATGTGGAGTCTTGTCAATGTGTGCGTCTAGGTGTGTGTGTGTATGTGTGTGTATGAGTGTGTGAGATGCGCACACATTTTTACAAGCGTCTAATACTTCCGTTCTGACTTGTCCAGCCTGGATAAGACTCTGACTGGTGAACACACACACACGCACACACACATCTCACCTGTAAGGCACCGTGGCACAGGAACATAAACATCACATTGTTGAGTGCAGCAAATCCATTTAGTAAGCAAACATGTGGCTGCAATGTGTCATGAGACACAGCAGCATCTCCAAAACCACCTTGAGGGTCTGACAGACAGGCTGACAGGCTGATGGAGGTGGACAGGCTGGGTGTGGATGTGTGTGTGTTCCACTACTGTCTGAAGAGTCTGCCTCACACGTCCTGTCTGCCTCACGCGTCCTGTCTGCCTCACGCGTCCTGTCTGCCTCACATGTCCTGTCTGCCTCAGGCGTCCTGTCTGCCTCACGCTTCCTGTCTGCCTCACATGTCCTGTCTGCCTCACGCATCCTGTCTGCCTCACACGTCCTGTCTGCCTCACGCATCCTGTCTGCCTCACGCGTCCTGTCTGCCTCACTGCTCAAACACGCCCGCTGCCTCTTCTAAACTGGAATCAATATCTGAGCCCCCCCCCTCCAGGCTGGACAGTTGACCTCTGCTCTCTGAGAGGAGTCTGGGAGGGATATTACCTCCAGTACATTGGGTGTGAGGTGACCAGCATATGTCTGTATTTAAAGTGTGTGTGTATAGGTGTGTTTGTGTAGTTGTGTGTGTGTTCCAGTGGGACAGTAAAAGCCAAGCACAAACCCAGAAGAACACAAAGAGAATCTTGTTGGACCATTCAACACAGAGCAGGTAAGCCTTCTGCCAGGGTCAGGGTTAGTGCTGGAACTGCTGTAATGTAATTGTCAGTCTGAGACCGATGTTTACTCCCAGCAGCCATGTTGAAAATCTCTCTCCTGTCTGCAGGTCCTGTAGTCGGCTGTCTGGCCCCAACGACCACTGAACGACCCCTGAACGGAGCCCCTTATTGGAGCCGGACAGTCCTAATGGCCCTCGGCTGGTCTCTCTGGAGCCAGACGCCAGGAGATGTGAGGAGACCCCAGGAGACACTACAGATACTAGGAGACACTAGAGACACCAGGACTAGAGACAAGATCCTGTTGTAACAGTGTTACAGGAAACTCTCTTCCCACCAGAAAGGCAGATTTCCTTCAGAGGGTGAACCCAGGTGAGTCGGTGGAAGAAGCTTCTGGAAGGAGAGGCCCGACTTGTCCCTTCTCCCTCTGATCAGCGTGTTAGACCTGAGGGGGCCTTCTGATCTTCCTGCCACACCTCAAACGCCGACACCAAGGACTTCCTGTCGAAGTGTCGCGCTCCAAGCTTCCTCAAACACAACTGTGTTTGAAACATTTTAAAATCTACTTTGTCAGCACATTTCAGAAATTATGGGCTAGATTAAACAGGAACTCTGACCCACCTGTCAGAGGATACAAGCTTTTTTTGCTGAAGGAGATTAATGCTTCGCTCCAACATTTTCTCTCAGCCTCCTGGATGTTAATCACAGCCTGCTAGCAGATGCACACGACCGGTCATTAGCTGAGCTGGAACATTGATTTTTAATTCCAGCATGCAAATACATAGCTGCAGTACAGTAAGGGCATCTCTGGTTCCCTGGCTGTCAGTCCAGACTTGTTCTGGAAACCGTACCTCACTTTCTCAAAAAACGTGTTTGGATTGAACCCAGAATCCACCACTCTCTGGTTGGTTATTGATCTGTTCTGTTTCTGGTCTCTTATCACTATCTATAATAAACTGAATATGGACTTACGGCTTATTTGGTCACGTTATCACATGTCCCACTGATTCTCCAAGCTACCGGTGACTGTGATGGGGCAGGTGCCTCAACCTTGGCCAGTTGTCTGGTGCAGAGGGGTGTGTGTGTGTGTGTGTCAGAGAGGTGTGTGTGTGTGTGTGTGTGTGTGTCAGAGAGGTGTGTGTGTGTGTGTCAGAGAGGTGTGTGTGTGTGTGTGTCAGAGAGGTGTGTGTGTGTGTGTGTCAGAGAGGTGTGTGTGTGTGTGTCAGAGAGGTGTGTGTGTGTGTGTCAGAGAGGTGTGTGTGTGTGTGTATCAGAGCGGTGTGTGTGTGTGTGTCAGAGAGGTGTGTGTGTGTGTGTGTGTCAGAGAGGTGTGTGTGTGTGTGTGTCAGAGGTGTGTGTGTGTGTGTCAGAGAGGTTTGTGTGTGTGTGTGTGTCAGAGAGGTGTGTGTGTGTGTGTATCAGAGAGGTGTGTGTGTGTGTGTGTGTGTATCAGAGAGGTGTGTGTGTGTGTGTGTATCAGAGAGGTGTGTGTGTGTGTCAGAGAGGTGTGTGTGTGTGACAGAGAGGTGTGTGTGTGTGTGTCAGAGAGGTGTGTGTGTGTGTGTGTGTGTGTGTGTGTCAGAGAGGTGTGTGTGTGTGTGTGTCAGAGAGGTGTGTGTGTGTGTGTGTATCAGAGAGGTCTGTGTGTGTGTGTGTGTGTCAGAGAGGTGTGTGTGTGTGTGTGTGTCAGAGGTGTGTGTGTGTGTGTGAGTCAGAGAGGTGTGTGTGTGTGTGTGTGTGTCAGAGAGGTGTGTGTGTGTGTGTGTGTGTGTGTCAGAGGTGTGTGTGTGTGTGTCAGAGAGGTGTGTGTGTGTGTGTGTGTGTGTGTCAGAGAGGTGTGTGTGTGTGTGTGTGTGTGTGTCAGAGAGGTGTGTGTGTGTGTGTGTGTCAGAGAGGTGTGTGTGTGTATGTGTGTCAGAGAGGTGTATGTTGCAGATTGTCACAGAACACATTCCCTGTCTCTTCTCTTCCCACTTTAGTATCTAAGTTTGTAATAAAGTCACATTATGAAGTCAGCCTGGAGAAATCAACATGTCTAGTAAAAACAGAAACATGAAGAGGAGGGTGTGTTCCTCCCTGAGGCTGCACACCAGGAGACATGCTGCCTCAGCTACCACAGGGTTCCTGGGCAGAGGGGGCTGGAGGTCAAAGGTCAGAGAGGGGGTGTGGAGGTCGTGACCTCACCAGCCCCTCTGCCCCCCTTGTGAAGACCCTGCAGACGAGTGAGAGGGGACACACACACACACTCACACACACTCACACACACTCACACACACACACATGCAGTGAGCCGTGCTACTGGACCACAGTGGGTACGTACTCTCAGAGAGGAGGGTGATCGATAAGGAAAGTTAGGAAAGAGAATAGAGAGAGAAGAAAGCCTGCAAGCTACCTTTACCCTGATGTGACCCCTCTCTCCCTCTCCCTCTCTCCCTCACTCTCTCTTTCTCTGTCTGTCTCTCCCTCTCTCCCTCACTCTCTCTTTCTCTGTCTGTCTCTCACAATTAAATTAAATTCAATGAATTGCTGAGTGTACAGGGCTAGTACACCACTGAGCTAGTACACCACAGGGCTAGTACACCACAGAGCTAGTACACCACAGGGCTAATACACCACAGAGCTAGTACACCACAGATTTAGTACACCACTGAGCTAGTACACCACAGAGCTAGTACACCACTGAGCTAGTACACCACAGAGCTAGTACACCACAGAGCTACTACACCACTGAGCTAGTACACCACAGAGCTACTACACCACAGAGCTAGTACACCACTGAGCTACTACACCACTGAGCTAGTACACCACTGAGCTAGTACACCACTGAGCTAGTACACCACAGAGCTAGTACACCACAGGGCTAGTACACCACTGAGCTAGTACACCACAGAGCTACTACACCACTGAGCTACTACACCACAGAGCTAGTACACCACAGAGCTAGTACACCACAGAGCTACTACACCACAGAGCTAGTACACCACTGAGCTAGTACACCACAGAGCTAGTACACCGCAGAGCTAGTACACCACAGAGCTAGTACACCACAGAGCTAGTACACCACAGGGCTAGTACACCACAGAGCTAGTACACCACAGAGCTAGTACACCACTGAGTTAGTACACCACAGAGCTAGTACACCACAGGGCTAGTACACCACAGAGCTAGTACACCACAGGGCTAGTACACCACAGAGGTAGTACACCACAGGGCTAGTACACCACAGAGCTAGTACACCACAGAGCTAGTACACCACAGGGCTAGTACACCGCAGAGCTAGTACACCACTGAGCTAGTACACCACTGAGCTAGTACACCACAGGGCTAGTACACCACAGAGCTAGTACACCACATGCAGCTGCAGCTTCAGTCATCCTGTCTCTCGTCAGCCTCGCTCCAGCGCTCAGCCAACACGCCCAGGCCTGTTGTGACGGCGCTGCTCTACACCACTCAGCAGTCACAGCCCGTTTGTCACAGATCGCAGGGCAGATAGCCTGGCCCGCCCCGGCGTGGCGCTCATCAGGCGTGTCGCGTCGCCTGCGGCACTGTCACAAGACATTACAGAAACATTAAGACATTCATCTGAGACAAAACCAACGAAGAAGAGAGAGATCAAGAGTGAGAGGAGAAAGAGAGAAAGAGAGAGAAACTGCAAGAAAGACACAGAGAGACAGAGGTGGAGAGAGAGAGAAAGAAAGACTGACAGAGAGAGAGAAAGACAGACAGAGAGAGAGACCAGACCAGACAGCAGCTCTTTATTGACGTATGGTGTGTCTCGGTGTCATGGTGTCGTTGTGTTGGTGAGTGTTTGTGGTGGGCGACAGCGGTTTCTCACCTCGTGACAGTGAGGGTGGCGCTGCGATGGGGGTGGCCCGGCAACGCTGGTGGATTAGCTGTGATAATATGATGACAGTAATTGAGCTTGTCATAATTGCTCAATCAGAGAGCTGTTCCCCAGGGTCTGAACGCAGCAGCAAATTGCAGTCGAGGAGACGGAGAGGCCAAGTCTGTCTACAGTTCATTAGGAGGAGCAGTGAGCGATGCTGGTTATCATATCACATCGCTCTCCATGGCTGGAACAGTAGAACAGATAGACGGACAGACAGTCAGACAGACAGACAGTCAGACAGACAGACAGACAGACAGACAGACAGACAGACAGACACCATCATCACCATCACCTTCATCATCCCCATCACCATCATCACCACCATCAGGATAAAGATATGCTCTTGTCATGAAAGTTGGAACTCACTTCCTGGAGGGACTGGTCTCCTGTGTGCTGATTGGCTGGATTTTCTCCAGGAAGCAATAAACAAACACATCTTAATGACCTCAGCCCACAGGCTCCTGAGAGAGAGAGAGAGAGAGAGAGAGAGAGGGGGGGGGGAGAGAGAGAGAGGGGAGGGAGAGAGAAGGTGATAGAAAAGGAGAGTCAGAGAGGGGAGGGAGAGAGAGAGAGAGAAGGGGATAGAAAAGGAGAGGGCGAGAGGGGAGGGAGGGAGAGAGAGAGAGAGAAGGGGATAGAAAAGGAGAGGGCGAGAGGGGAGGGAGGGAGAGAGAGAGAGAGAAGGGGATAGAAAAGGAGAGGGCGAGAGGGGAGGGAGGGAGAGAGAGAGAGAAGGGGATAGAAAAGGAGAGGGCGAGAGGGGAGGGAGGGAGAGAGAGAGAGAAGGGGATAGAAAAGGAGAGGGCGAGAGGGGAGGGAGGGAGAGAGAGAGAGAGAAGGGGATAGAAAAGGAGAGGGAGACTGGCTCAGAAGAGAAATGGTAGCCAGCCACGGCAGGACCACCTTACGGCAAAATTTACCGTCAGATTTCCAGGAGAATCCAGGCTGAAACCCTGCTGCCGCTCCAGAGACGACTGGAGCACAGAAAGGCACAAAACAGCTGAGGGTGTAAATAATTCATGCAGACAATATGACTTTTTTATGTAAATTCAGTACATTAACCCTCTATTATAATGATGGACTGCAGATATAGCTGATGTTTCCTTGGTAAGAACTAATGGATGACCATCATAAATTCACTGCACATTTTATTGTGTTGCCGGGAAAATTGTGCCTGCAGGCAACGTTGTTTACTTTTATGTTGGAAAAAAAGAGAGGAAATCCAGCCGTCTTTAGAAGGGAGCGAGAGAGAAATAGAGAGGGAGAATTAGAGGGAGAGAGAGACAGAGAGAGAGAGAGAGGAAGAGAGAGAGAAATAGAAGGAGAGAGAGAATTAAAAAGAGAGAGAGAGGAAGAGAGAGAGAGGAAGAGAGAGAGAGCCCACACAGAAAGCCTTGTTCCGCACCTTCTGCCACATTTGGAGAAAAAGGTCTGGAAAAAGGAACACACACACTGACTGTGTGTGTGTTCTTCCTCCTCCACCTCCCCTTTGTCTCTCCTCCACCTCCTCCACCTCCCCCCTCTTCTCTCCTCCCCCTCCCCCCTCATCTCTCCTCCACCTCCCCCCTCCTCCTCCTCCACTCCCTCCTTTCTCCTCCTCCACCTCCCCCCCTCCTCCACTCCCTCCTTTCTCCTCCTCCACCTCCCCCCTCCTCCACTCCCTCCTCCACTCGCTCTGTGCTTCCTCAGACAGCCAGCTCACATCAGCAGCCCTGAACCTCTCCACCTCCCTCCCAGACTGTTCCTTCCTCTCCTCCTCCCTCCCAGACTGTTCCTTCCTCTCCTCCTCCCTCCCAGACTGTTTCTTCCTCTCCTCCTCCCTCCCAGACTGTTCCTTCCTCTCCTCCTCCCTCCCAGACTGTTCCTTCCTCTCCTCCTCCCTCCCAGACTGTTCCTTCCTCTCCTCCTCCCTCCCAGACTGTTCCTTCCTCTCCTCCTCCCTCCCAGACTGTTCCTCCCTCTCCTCCTCCCTCCCAGACTGTTCCTTCCTCTCCTCCTCCCTCCCAGACTGTTCCTTCCTCTCCTCCTCCCTCCCAGACTGTTCCTTCCTCTCCTCCTCCCTCCCAGACTGTTCCTTCCTCTCCTCCTCCCTCCCAGACTGTTCCTCCCTCTCCTCCTCCCTCCCAGACTGTTCCTCCCTCTCCTCCTCCCTCCCAGACTGTTCCTTCCTCTCCTCCTCCCTCCCAGACTGTTCCTTCCTCTCCACCTCCCTCCCAGACTGTTCCTTCACCATCTTGGCTGTTTGGGGAAGAGGAAAGAGACTGGCTATCTGGTGTAGGTATCAGGCATGGTTTATTGTCATGTCCATCCTCTGTGAATACTGAAACCGTAAGAGGACCATGAGGTAAGGTTAAATATGTCTCTGAAATAGTCTCCACCAGCCTCATACAGCTTCAACCAGCTTTAGACAGCCTCATTTAGCGTTTACCAGCCTGGCTGACCTCACCACAAAGTCCACCTCCACCAGCCTCACACAGCCTCCACCAGCCTCACACAGCCTCCCCCAGCCTTACACAGCCTCCACCAGTCTAAACAGCCTCCCCCAGCCTTACACAGCCTCCACCAGTCTTACACAGCCTCCACCAGTCTTACACAGCCTCCACCAGTCTAAACAGCCTCCCCCAGCCTTACACAGCCTCCACCAGCCTCACACAGCCTCCACCAGCCTCACACAGCCTCCCCCAGCCTTACACAGCCTCCACCAGTCTTACACAGCCTCCACCAGTCTAAACAGCCTCCACCAGCCTTACACAGCCTCCACCAGTCTAAACAGCCTCCACCAGCCTTACACAGCCCAGGCCTCCCTGGTAGTGTGTTATTGATAAAAGAGGAAGGGTGAGCAGGCTCCAATCAGACTCTAGTTAGCCATTCTATCATCCCCCTGTCTGCGCCCCCAGTCTTCCTTCAGGCCATACTCTGTTCTCCTCCCCCTTCCTCCCTCCTTCACACACTCTCCCTCTCTTTCCTCCTACCCCCACCCCCTCTCTCCCTCCTCCTCCTCCCTCCTCCTCCCTTCTCCTCCTCCCTCTCCCACACTCCTCCACATGCTCTCC
Source organism: Hypomesus nipponensis (assembly GCF_054491055.1). Classification (NCBI taxonomy): domain Eukaryota; kingdom Metazoa; phylum Chordata; class Actinopteri; order Osmeriformes; family Osmeridae; genus Hypomesus; species Hypomesus nipponensis. Next base: position 576,021 of record NC_140362.1, on the reverse strand, counting down.
ATGTCTCTCTCTCTCCTTCCCTCCCTTCTCCTCCTCCCCCTTCCTCCTCCCTCTTCCACACTCCTCCACATGCTCTCTAAGTCTCTCTCCCTCCTCTCTCTCTCTCTCTCTGATGTATCCTGTAATATCGCCTCTCTAATTACCAGGAGCCCGGCCGCCTGCGCTCGCTCTCTTTCCTCCAGGCTCTCGGGGGGCTCGCTCGCCCAGCTCGGAGTGACAGAGGAGGGGAGAGCTGCTTCCCATAGATTCTTCACATTTGGGAGATTTCAAAGGCGGGATCCGCTGGGTAAAGATGATCCGCTGAGTAAAGATGAGCAGCGTCTTTAAGAGAGAGCCTGGATATAGCTGTAGCAGGGAAACCCAGGGTGGTCGAGCTGTTTGTCTAACTGTTGTCAACATCAGTTAAGATTTGTAAGCGACACCCAGGTAGGTTTTTACTGGTACACGAAGGATTAGTGAATGTCTCAGTTACGAGACAGGATGGATGTACACATCCCCCAACACACACACACACACACACATACACACACACACACACACACACACACACACTGGTGGAGATGTATGGAGGAGCAGATGGTTGGAACCAGCTGTTTCTCACCAGACTGGAGCACATGGGGACTGTGTTAAGCACCAATGGACACACAAACACACACATTCTCTCTCCCACACACACACTGTCTCTCTTACACACACACATCTGGGCACTTCTTTCCAGACTCCCAGACGGAGCCGGTAGCTCCCGTAGGGAGGCCTCCCTTTGCCACCTTAGAGTGGGTCGCACACCTGGTGCCCGCCCCACACACACCACCTGGAGCTGACAGCTGATTTAGAGGTGCTAGCTGCTAGCAGGGCTGAGGGGGAGATAGCTAGCTGCTAGCAGGGCTGAGGGGGAGATAGCTAGCTGCTAGCAGGGCTGAGGGGGAGATAGCTAGCTGCTAGCAAGGCTGAGGGGGAGATAGCTAGCTGCTAGCAAGGCTGAGGGGGAGATAGCTAGCTGCTAACAGGGCTGAGGGGGAGATAGCTAGCTGCTAGCAGGGCTGAGGGGGAGATAGCTAGCTGCCAGCAGGGCTGAGGGGGAGATAGCTAGCTGCTAGCAAGGCTGAGGGGGAGATAGCTAGCTGCTAGCAGGGCTGAGGGGGAGATAGCTAGCTGCTAGCATGGCTGAGGGGGAGATAGCTAGCTGCTAGCAAGGCTGAGGGGGAGATAGCTAGCTGCTAGCAAGGCTGAGGGGGAGATAGCTAGCTGTTGGCAGGGCTGAGGGGGTGATAGCTAGCTGCTAGCAGGGCTGAGGGGGAGATAGCTAGCTGCTAGCAGGGCTGAGGGGGAGATAGCTAGCTGCTAGCAAGGCTGAGGGGGAGATAGCTAGCTGCCAGCAGGGCTGAGGGGAAATAGCAAGCAACCTTAGAAGTTAGTTGTGTGCTAGCAGACTTGGTGCTAGCTAGATGCTAGTGTGCCTGAACTGGAACAGGCTAGCTGCTACTGTACCTGTGCAGCTGTAGCCGGTGTGAATCGGTGAATCTCACTCTTTAAGTATGTAGCAAGCCACCCGCGTCAACGAAGAGCTAGCTTTTTGTTGGCGTAGCTGGTAGTGGTCGCGCTGGGGGCGTTTGATTCACGGTAAGGGATGAACACGATCCGGGAAAGCCTGTCAGAACTTGCAAGACCCCATCTGTTGCATACATGGTGACATCTGTCCTGTCCAGCCCTGAGGGTCCTCCATACTGTCCTGCTTAGCACTGAGGGTCCTCCATACAGTCCTGCTTAGCACTGAGGGTCCTCCATACTGTCCTGTCTTAGCACTGAGGGTCCTCCATACTGTCCTGCTTAGCACTGAGGGTCCTCCATACTGTCCTGCTTAGCACTGAGGGTCCTCCATACTGTCCTGCTTAGCACTGAGGGTCCTCCATACTGTCCTGCTTAGCACTGAGGGTCCTCCATACTGTCCTGCTTAGCACTGAGGGTCCTCCATACTGTCCTGTCCAGCCCTGAGGGTCCTCCATACTGTCCTGCTTAGCACTGAGGGTCCTCCATACTGTCCTGCTTAGCACTGAGGGTCCTCCATACTGTCCTGCTTAGCACTGAGGGTCCTCCATACTGTCCTGTCTTAGCACTGAGGGTCCTCCATACTGTCCTGCTTAGCACTGAGGGTCCTCCATACTGTCCTGCTTAGCACTGAGGGTCCTCCATACTGTCCTGTCCAGCCCTGAGGGTCCTCCATACTGTCCTGCTTAGCACTGAGGGTCCTCCATACTGTCCTGCTTAGCACTGAGGGTCCTCCATACTGTCCTGCTTAGCACTGAGGGTCCTCCATACTGTCCTGCTTAGCACTGAGGGTCCTCCATACTGTCCTGCTTAGCTCTGAGGGTCCTCCATACTGTCCTGCTTAGCACTGAGGGTCCTCCATACTGTCCTGTCTTAGCACTGAGGGTCCTCCATACTGTCCTGCTTAGCACTGAGGGTCCTCCATACTGTCCTGTCTTAGCACTGAGGGTCCTCCATACTGTCCTGCTTAGCACTGAGGGTCCTCCATACTGTCCTGTCCAGCCCTGAGGGTCCTCCATACTGTCCTGCTTAGCACTGAGGGTCCTCCATACTGTCCTGCTTAGCACTGAGGGTCCTCCATACTGTCCTGCTTAGCACTGAGGGTCCTCCATACTGTCCTGTCCAGCCTTGAAGGTCCTCCATACTGTCCTGCTTAGCACTGAGGGTCCTCCATACTGTCCTGCTTAGCACTGAGGGTCCTCCATACTGTCCTGTCTTAGCACTGAGGGTCCTCCATACTGTCCTGTCTTAGCACTGAGGGTCCTCCATACAGTCCTGCTTAGCACTGAGGGTCCTCCATACTGTCCTGCTTAGCACTGAGGGTCCTCCATACTGTCCTGCTTAGCACTGAGGGTCCTCCATACTGTCCTGCTTAGCACTGAGGGTCCTCCATACTGTCCTGCTTAGCACTGAGGGTCCTCCATACTGTCCTGCTTAGCACTGAGGGTCCTCCATACTGTCCTGTCTTAGCACTGAGGGTCCTCCATACTGTCCTGCTTAGCACTGAGGGTCCTCCATACTGTCCTGTCTTAGCACTGAGGGTCCTCCATACTGTCCTGTCCAGCCCTGAGGGGTCCTCCATACTGTCCTGCTTAGCACTGAGGGTCCTCCATACAGTCCTGCTTAGCACTGAGGGTCCTCCATACTGTCCTGCTTAGCACTGAGGGTCCTCCATACTGTCCTGTCCAGCCCTGAGGGTCCTCCATACTGTCCTGCTTAGCACTGAGGGTCCTCCATACTGTCCTGTCTTAGCACTGAGGGTCCTCCATACTGTCCTGCTTAGCACTGAGGGTCCTCCATACTGTCCTGCTTAGCACTGAGGGTCCTCCATACTGTCCTGCTTAGCACTGAGGGTCCTCCATACTGTCCTGCTTAGCACTGAGGGTCCTCCATACTGTCCTGTCCAGCCTTGAAGGTCCTCCATACTGTCCTGCTTAGCTCTGAGGGTCCTCCATACTGTCCTGCTTAGCACTGAGGGTCCTCCATACTGTCCTGCTTAGCACTGAGGGTCCTTCATACTGTCCTGCTTAGCACTGAAGGTCCTCCGGAGAGAACAGGGGAGAACACGAGAAAACAGGAGAGAGCAGGAGAGAGCAGCATGGGACATCATAGAACAGAACAGTAGGAAACCGGAGTGTTTGAAATAACATATCTGAGAAGTTTTGAAAAAATCATTTGATTTTGAAGTATCGCAATAATAACTGAAGAAATGGATGCATGTATAATTCATTCTAAGCTATCGCGACACACAGACATACACCCACCATCCCTCCTCATCACCCTCAGACATGAGCCCTGACCTATTGATGTGTGTTGGTGTGTGTGTGTGTGTTGATGTACTGGTGTGTGTTGTGTGTGATGGTGTACTGGTGTGTGTGTGTGTGTGTGTGTGTGTGTGAGTGAGAGGCAGTTCTGTCGAGAACAGGGGAGAAGGGAGTGACACACTCCACTTGTTCTCTCAGCATGAGAGGTATTTAATGCCCCGCAATTAAAATATTAATCATCTTACTATTAATTAAGCTGGATAAGTGCTGGTTGTGGTTTTATTAGTGCTGCTATGTGCAGTCCTAATGGTCTTAATGGGGACACTCTAAAAGAGACGCTAATTGGGTTTGGCAATTCCATTTCCTCCTTGCGACCACTTGCCCAGCCTTCACCCATCAATAATTCATCTCATTACCAATATTGTGGCGCAAGTCACTCTCAATTCAGGAGACAAACATGATTATTTAATCATAATAATGCCCCAAACATATGCAGTTTCTCTCCTCACGCATCCATTCTTTCAATTTTTGATGACTTGTTAACACAGAGGGCGAGGGCCAGTCCAAACAAACCAACAAAAGAGTTATCAGTGACCTCTGCAGAACCATCCACAGCTCGGCCGTGAGGAGAGACAGAGAGAGACAGAGAGAGAAATTGAAAAATCCTCTCAATGAGAGAAATGTCTTCTTATGTGCCATGTATATACCCTCAGTAGAATCCCACTATTTTAAAGGGGCAATTGACTGTTTTTTGGGGGTATTTCACACTGTTCCTTAAGGTCTCCAAATAGGGTATGTAACATTGGTTGGGTTGAAAATGGCCCGGGTGCTGTTCTATGCCCTCTGACAGATCCTCTGAAATGTTCCCGGGAAAAAACACTTGCTTTTCTCCTTTTATGGTATGCTCATTAATATTTAGATGAGCTGCGCGCTGATTGGTTGGTTATCAACGAGTGAAGCTGGGAGCCAAAACGCAACACGGCCAACAGCAGCACTCGCTGAAACACCGAAGTTGGAGACTTGAAATAAAAACGCGCAAATAAATCTATTGTGTCTACACAACACTGTTTTCAACAGATTGACTATATATCATTTGAAATGATAACATTACTTGTTTACACTTCTGTTGTTGAAGCAAACTGGATTGACTTAGGTGGGCAGAACGTTAGGGTACAGCATAGCAACCAAACCCTATTGTGATTCTACTCGGCTTCAGTTAGCTAGCTAGGCTAGCTCTAGATATCTTGTTGTAAAATAACATGACAAAGATCTGGACAAACATGCATCGTGAATTGTAGATTTTCATTACACTGGTTATTTATTTGAATGAAACACAGTCAGGAACATGAATCAACGTTAGCCCCATTGCCAATAAACTAGGCTAAATTATCACACATTCTACCTATGCTCTTGTGTTAACTAGCAAGCTAAACTTGTTTACATGCCCACAGTCTAGGTGTTACTAGTAACAGTTACTAGCAATGCTAACGTATCCTGTATCTAGAATCTGCCTTTCTCCAGTTCTTTCAAATAGATTATCTAGACAGGCGTTAGCAATAAGCCAGACTGCTGTTCATTTTCTGGCTATTTTTCAGAAGCTTCCCTTCTACTGCCGACTACAGCTAGTCTAGCTAGAGTCGTTTGATGTGTGTAGAAACATATTTAGCATTCTACCTGGTATGCTATATACAGGAAACGTTAGCATTGCTAATAACTGTTAGCACAACATCATACTGTCCTTATAGCTTGCGGTTGCAATGAGCATACGGTCGGAACAGCACCTCTTTCCAGGTTCAGCTTCCTAGCAAATCCTGCTTGAAATTGTCCAAGGTTGTCAAAACTGTCTTGGGTGAAATGTTCAGAGCAAATGAATGATTGAGTGTCGAACTTCGCCGGGATCTTCTCATAGACAACCGCAGCCATGCCTGTTGAATGTTTGGCTCCTTGGGAAGACTGTGAGTGTTAGCCTTCCCTGTACAGCCTGGAACACAGCATTTACGACCGTGGTCCATTTTCAATATCCTTGTTATAATTCAAAACGTTGTTCTTTGTAATTCCTTATAAGTAGCCTACACAGAGCAGCGCGCAGCTAAACTAGTATCGGAGATAGACGCTACCTTGGGCTGGTCTGGATGTAAATTCTGTGGCGTGACAAAGATACAGACCAGAGCCAATAAGAGGGCGATCACCGGTCCTACGTAGGACCGGTAGCTTTGTTGAAAAGCTAGCGTTTTACAGCCATTTTTTTTCTTTTTGAGATTTGAATAGGAAAGAGGTGTCAATGGACTTTGATATTCACGGTATGTTCAGTTTACTCACCGAACTGTCGTTATTCAACTATGACAAGGTAAAATCGGTTTTGCAGTCAATTGCCCCTTTAAAGAAGAGAGCTTCTCCTTATTAAAAGAAGAGATTGATATGAAAAGAAGCAAATTCCAAAGCGAGGGAAATGTAATACTTTGTGCCGATCCTAACCCTAAACTCCATAACTGGAGAACAACCAGACGTCCTTAGTAACCAAGGGGATAAGCATCTACCTGTTGGAGACAGCCTCAGCTTCCCTAGGTGCCCAGTGAGACTCAATGACAAAATCACAAACAGAAACGGATCACAACTGTGGCGCACCCTTGGTCTCTATATAGTCAATGGTAGGCTAAGAGGGGACTCTTACGGAAGGTACCCCTACAGCTCATCTATTGGCAGTAGTACTGTGGACTGCTGTATCACAGATCTCAGCCCAGAGTCGCTCAGAGCATTCACACTAAAGCCCAATTTATACTTAGATCGCAGACACTTTTGAAAATGTCGCAGACAGAAATGGCGTCAGGGTCGACACTTTCAGCCGTCGCTTGAAAGTGTTGCCTACCAGGAGAAATTTCTACTGGCGCTGATGTCGTCACAGTGTCGCGTAAGTGTGATTGGCTAGATAGACGGCACGCATTGTTAACTGCATAGTTTTGAATTTTCAATGAACGCTCAACAGCTGTTTATAATGGAAGGAACAGAGGAGAGATTGGCGGATCAAGTTAGAACATATGTGTAACGGGTGTAAACCTGTGAAAGTCACTCCTCAGGTATGTAATGGGCTACCCGCGTCAGCAAATAACTAGCTTTTCTTTGGCGTAGCTGGTAGTGGTCGCGCTTGTCAAGTCAGAGGTCGTGTGATTGAGCCCAGCGAGTGGCGAACGACGCCTTGTAGTGACGGAGCGTGGCCACGTCCGTTACATACCATCACATATGCACACCTTTATAATGCCTCTCAAAATTAGCTACAGCCATTTTCTCTGATCGATCACCTAGGCTACAAAGCGCGAACCTTGAGCACAGACGACTGTTTCCTGAAGTATAAATGCAGCAGCCTGAGCGACACTTTTTTTTTTGTCAGCGACCATTTCAAAAGTGTCGGCGACATAAGTATAGATTAGGCTTAAGCCCACCCAGCCTCATATCAGACCACAGAAAAATCACACTAAGAATCGACTAATCAACAATCATCTAAACCAAGCAATCTACATGGCATTATCGTTACCAATGGTGGGAAGATAGTCTATCAGGATGGTATCCACCAGCCACAAGTAGGCCTACAATCTTTATTGGATACTTTCTTGAACTAAATATTTCCCTGTAATAGTGAGGGTGTCGACGTAGCAATAGAGAACATGAACAACGTATTTGACATATCTGCCTCTATCAAATCTAAAAACCTCTAACAAAAAGCCCAAAAATGCCAATAATTATAAAGAGAATGGTTTGATGATGCATGGTAAAAGCATTAGGAAGAAACTGATAAGCCTTATCGAACCAGAAATCCAGAGACCCAGATCACCAGGCACTACACACCATCACTATGGTAAAACACTTAAACAGTAGAAAAACATACTAATGAAAAAGAAGGAACAAGGTATCACAGAACAGCTCCATGTAATTGAAGAATCTATTTAATCAAACGTTTTTGGGGAAAACTGGAACAGACTATATAAACAACAACGAAGAATTACCTATTCAAAATGGGGATATAAAATACAAAACTTAAAACCAAATAAAGCCTGTAGCGTTGATGGTATACTAAATGAAATTATCACATTTACGGATGACAACTTTAAATTGGCCATACTAACTGCGTAAACTGCGCCATTGTTAGTAAATGAGGCCCTAAGAATTCAACGCCCCAAACAATGCCTCCAGAGCTGAATTAGGAGTGGATCCTTTACTAATCAAAATACAGAAAAGAGCAACTAAATTCTACCTACACCGTAGCCAAAGTGATGAAAATACCTTCCACCACAAAGCCCTCCTATGGTAAAAGATGAAGCCAAATAAGAGTCCCCTCATCCAGCTAGTCCAGAGGCTCTGCTCACCAAACCCCACAGAGCCTCAAGACAGCAGACCCATAATACATCCAAAACAAATAGCAAAACAGGAACAACAAAAAATACATTGTTTACTGTGGTTGTGATCTTTAAAAAAACATGCTAATGTGTTTTTTGGAGAGCTAAAAGTGATGCTATAATTTTAAACAGGGTCTTATAGGGATATGTGTGTGCAGGAAGAATGGAATCCAGGCATGCTGTTTGACAGCGCTTCTCTCAGTACACTCGAGCTTGAATCTCCTTCAGCTTCACAGCTTCCCCTCTACAAAGTCCACTTCATACCTGACTGGGGAAGAGACCGCTGATCCTCTTTACGGCAGACCAGGCATAGGGGAGCAGAGACACCAAGCCAACACACACTCAAACTCACGCGCACACACACACACACACACACCATCCCTCAAACACAAAATACAAATAGTTAAAAGCATGATGTCAACAGGATTCTCCCTCCTGTCTGTCCACTAAAGCAAACACATAAATTAACACATACACACACTCACAATGAAACACACACAGTCACACATACTTTCGCACAAACATCCCCTCAGGTGCAGGCAGTGCAGCATAATTCCTTTATGATGCCCCCCCGAAAAAAAACCAGATTGTTTTTGCCAGTTTAACTTTTTATTACCAAACATATAAGTCAATACCAATAGCCTAACACAACAGCATCACCTATTGAGAGGTGGTGGTTCTCTGCTGTGTATCTGTCCCTAAACAGCTGGTTGAGGGTGGTTGATCAGGGCTTGGCAGGGACGGACTGGGAGTAAAAATAGTCCCTGGACTTTGATCCAGACCGGCCCACCGGAACCGGTCCCCGTATACGCCACCATATCTGCCCTGCCAATGCATCTACATTCTGGGTTTGATGTGATGCTAGTTACGGAATTCCCAACTTAATGCGAGCCCGCAAAACGTGCAAGCGAAATCTTTTGGCCTTTATTTGAGCGCAAAATTGTTTTTTGAGTTTCATGTAAAATAACCAGACGTTTTGCAATGGATAAAACCTTGTCTAGTGAAGGTGATTTTTTTTGGTGTATTTTTGTCTCTTAATGCTTCAGCCCCACCCTACGTTTCTTAGCATGGTTTTCCAAATTATAAACATTTAAAACTGAAAGCATGCAGCCAAGGAGCTCTCCATCTTTATTACTCATTTAAAAACTATTTCATCAATCGTATATAAAAGCATCATAGAATGTAAAGTAAAGTAACAGCCAGCTGGTGTCATGTAGGGCCTACTTGTAAAATGCATAGATAATGTTTAATAGTAAAATCTCAATTTAGCTTGCATCTAACATATTTGAGTGTGCTAACATTAGCAATAACGTCAGCTAGTTCGAGGTGTATGCATAAGCTAACCATTAAATTAACAGCACATTTCCCGTATTTAATAATGACTAAACATGGACTTATTTGAAAGTGATGCACGGGCATCATCTCGCAGTTTCTTTCTCTTTCATATTTCTGCCCCTGACTCCTGTTGTCTTTTTGAGGCAATTTTCGAAAAGTTGATGTAGCCTACTGTCAAAGTTCGTCAGGCCACTGAGATAGGAAAGGGCACCCTCAGCGAGCTTGAGAAGTTGAGTGTGTATTTGTTTGGAGGGGGGGGGTACCATCGTAACTTTTTTTGAGCAATTAAATATAGGCTATCTCTCGTTCTGCCTGTTGAGATAGGCATGCCTAAAAGGTGCCTAATATTTCTATACTGAAATAATATCGGCATTATAATGATTTTTCAGTTGGCTATTTTTTGGTGCCCCCTCAGGACTTGGTGCCCTACGCACAGCGCGTAGTGCGCGTTATGGGAGCGGCGGCACTGGGTGCAGGGAAGTTCCTGGGGTGCCTGGGGTGTTGATGGGACAGAGAACAACAGTCTCCAAAGAAAATCATCAGGCATTCTGTCTTTACATGCAACAACGATAAAGAGATGTTCACACTCTGGAGAGTGTCTCTGAATGTGTGTGTGTGTGTGAGTATGTTGTGTGTGAGTGTGTTTGAGTGTGCGCATGTGTGTCTGTGTGTTTTGTGTGTGTGAACTTTGGAGGTTTGTGTCTGTGGGTGTGCGTGTGTGTGCATTTATGTGTGTGTCATATGTTTCAACTCACTGAAGCTTTCTGTGTCTGGAAGGCCAACCGTCATGGAGGGAAGGGTGTGTGTGTGAGTGTCTGTGTGTGTGTGTCTGTGTCTGTGAGTGTCTGTGTGTGTGTGTGTGTCTGTGAGTGTCTGTGTGTGTGTGCGTGTGTCTGTGAGTGTCTGTGTGTGTGTGTGCGTGTGTGTGTGAGTGTCTGTGTGTGTGTGAGTGTGAGTGTTTGGTTTCATGCTTAATTCTGTGTCAATTAGTTGACTGCTACCTTCCCTCTGGCGAGAGTGAGGGGAGGGAGAGAGAGAGAAGGAGAGAGAGAGAGAGAGGGAGAGGGAGGGTTAGGGCTGTGACTGGCATGATGTTCCATCTTTCATCCCCGGCCTGCGGCCACGCTGTTCTGTCAACAAACATTCCAGTGAAACCATACAAGGTTCCTTCTCTGCTGTTTCATCTCTCTCTCTCTCTCTCTCTCCCTCTCTCTCTCTCTCTGCTGTTGCTTTCTCTCCTTCCTTCCTGTCCTCCTCTATTCCTCCTCTCTCCCTTCTCTACTCATCCCTCCACACCCTCCTCACCCTTCCTCACCCCTCCTCACCCCTCCTCGCCCCTCCACAGCCACCTCAGAATCTCCCATAACCAACCACACACACACACGCATGTTCACACACAAACACACAAAATAACACACATACTCATATTCACACACGGGTAAGACTCATGATCACTGACACATCCCCTCCTCACTCACCCCCCCCCCCCCATCATCCTCCACACTCCCTCCCTCCTTGTCCCTGTAGAACTGTGGGTAATGTTGTGCCGTGGGGTGTTGTGATCAGGTGAGGTGGACAGGAGCCAGCGCTGGGCTTCCTGTCTCCTGCAGGGCCTCAGACATCCACACCCACCCCGGAGGCCCTGGCCCCGAGCCGGACTCTCTGAGGGAGAGGGTGAGGGAAACGTGGATCCAGTTCATGAGTAAAGACAGCCTGAACGCATCCATCCCCTCTCCTCAGAAGACGAGCCATCCTCTGTGGAGCGATCTCTTCCTGCTTGGGTGTTTATCTTCCTGTTCTGGAGCCTGGAGGGGCCGGGGGGGCAGAGATTGATCATATTCATAATCACATACAAGCAAGTCAGCGTGCCTTCCACACATGCCTTGCACAAACTCTCAAACACACACTTATACACATGTCTTGCAAACACAATTGCAAACACACACACTTATACACATGGAACTTAGCTAGAACCTAGGTGTGTTGGTGTGTAACCCCAGTTTGAAAACAGCTAGAATATAGATAGAACCCAGACAGAACCCACATATAGAACAGTCAATTTACCAAAAACAATTCTGGGAAATGTGGAATAACATGAGCACCTCAAGAGCAGTGGTACCACCTATACCAAATAATCCCACTAGAAAGTATGAACCAAAATCAAAACAGTCAAACCACTAAGAAAACTAGAAGCGACCATTACGAACAGCCAAAGCCCACTTGATTACCTGATTACAAAGGAAGAATTGGTAACAAAGATCAAGTCCCTAAAAGCCAAAAATGCCTGAGGTCTCGACCGCATTAGAAATGAAATGCTTAGAAGTAGCTCTCTAGAAATGCAGACAGGAGTACTCAAGTTATTCAATATAATACTCAAATCTGGACACTTTCCTCGCATTTGGAATCAAGGGATTATATAAAAGCTATTTAGTGGAGACATACATACTCTAATTGATTTTTTTTACACCAAACAAAAATCAGCAAAAATGTTACCTGTTTTGTGGACTTTAAAAAAGGTTTTGATTCCATTTGGCATGAGGGACTCTATTTCAAGTTTTATTGCACAGAACACAAGGTCAGAATGGGCTCTGAAATTCTTGGTACAAGTCAAAACAAGCATAACATAAAATTTAAGTACTAGTAACATAGGTTACATCTATGATAAGCTCAAAAAATAGAATAAAAAAAAAATAATAATAATAGTAATAAACATCATAATGTACAAACAAAGTATGGAATATACAATAATACACATTATACACTAATACACATCATGACCTATACATTTACATTACATTTATGGATTTAGCAAATGCTTTTATCCAAAGTGACTTCCAAGAGAGAGTTTTACAAAAGTGTCAGGTCACTGATAAAGGTCACTGATAATAACAACAAAATAGCCCTAAAACATTGCTGGTAGCCAGACATGAAGCAGACATTGTGAAACCAAGTAAGTCCCAAAGGGAAGAACAACTACAGCTGAGATGAGGTAACATGGGAGCGTCTGGGTAGGTTGAAGACCGCTGCCGCGTTCTGAATCCTCTGAAGAGGGCGGGTTGCACATGCTGGGAGACCGGCGAGCAGCAAGTTGCAGTAGTCCAACTATGAGAGGAGAAGGGCTTGGACTTGCAGCTGGGAGGAATGCTCAGACAGGTATCTCCTGATCTTCCGGATGTTGTAGAGGGTGAATCTACACGACCGGGAGACTGCAGCAATGTGGGTCGTAAGGGAGAGCTCGTCATCCATGGTCACCCAAGGTTCCTGGCAGAGGATGAAGGGGTCACCGTCGCAGATCCCAGGGTTATTGAAAGATCGTGGGAGATGGAGGGTTTGGCTGGGATGATGAGAAGTTCTGTTTTGGCTAGGTTCAGCTGGAGGTGGTGCTTGGTCAGCTGGAGGTGGTGCTTGGTCAGCTGGAGGTGGTGCTTGGTCAGCTGGAGGTGGTGCTTGGTCAGCTGGAGGTGGTGCTTGGTCAGCTGGAGGTGGTGCTTGGTCATCCAGGAGGAGATGTCTGTGAGGCAGTAACAAGCAAGAGTCATTGTGATCCTTGAGGAAACTAACATGAGGTGCTAACATGAACTAACATCAAGTGCGTCTTGAGCCTTTTCTTGAAGGTGGGGAAACAGTCAGTGTCTCTGATGGAGGTGGGGAGTTGATTCCACCACTGGGGGGCCAGGCAGGAGAACTACTTCATATTCATTATATATATATATATATATATATATATATATATATATATATATATATATATATATATATATATATATATATATATAATTGCGTAGCTCCCCCTGTCAATGATCTAGCACCCCCTCAGCACCTGCATTTCTGTAAAAATTATCTGGCGCCGCCCCTGGTTTCAAGAAATGTGTTTTAGCAATCATGAAAAACCAAGTTGTTATGGTTACTGTAATATTTTCTAATCCAATTGACAGTATTTATTTAGGCCTTTTTACAAGCAATGTCACAGAGGGCTTCACATATGCCCATAGAACTGCCCCTCGCCAACCTCAAGCTTCAAGGAAGACAAGGGAAAACTCAGAGAAAACTCACTAGAGGAGAAAAAATTGAAGAAACCTTGGGAGGTGCAATTAATTGAGATCCCCTCCTCCAGAGACGGTTGCAGAACACAGGCTTGATATAGTCATACAGCAGGGAAGTGTCAATTGGTGTTGAAACACCAAAATACAGTGTTTCAAAATCCAAAATCCACTTTCTTTATTGCAACGTCAATGGATTTACTGTGTAAACATAAACACATGTGTCTTTACATGTAGCTACATTCCCTGGATGTTCCATTTTTATGTGTTGTGTCTGATGATTGCTCCATGGTGTTTATATATTGATCGGTTGTGTTTATGATCTGACAGCATTGTTTGATTTTGAACACAGGTTACATGGTTTAGGGGCGAGTGTTTGATTTTGCCAGAAGAGTCAGAGGTTTTGGAAATTGAGTTTGAAGATTTGGTTTTGTGTTAACAGTTTTGAGAAAATGGCTGGCTGTTTCAAGAAATGTGTCTTAGCAATCGAGAATAACTGTATTATTGTTAGACTCCTTGTTATATGTTATGATATTTATGTTAACATTTCCATTCAGTGTGAACTGTTTTGGCAATACTGCTCAACCCGAACTTTGGTTATTAGTAAATAAATGCATCCTCTTGAGAACTACTTGTGAACTATGCTGTCAGATCATAAACACAACCAACCAATATATAAACACCATGGAGCATTACTTCCTGCATAGCTACTCACTAACAACGGACCACATTCTAAGTGTTACCGCATTCTGAACTGAACTGAGAGAGAGAGGAACGCAGAGAGAGAGTGAGAGAGAGAGAGAGAGGGAGGGAGGGAGGGAGGGAGGGAGGGAGGGAGGGAGGGAGGGAGGGAGGGAGGGAGGGAGGGAGGGAGGGAGGGAGGGAGGGAGGGAGGGAGGGAGGGAGGGAGGGAGGGAGGGAGGGAGGGAGGGAGGGAGGGAGGGGAAGGGGGAGAGGGAGAGGGAGAGGGAGAGAAGGTGATAGGGAGAGTGGAGGAGATGGAGAGGAACGTGGAGAGGGAGAGAAGGTGATAGGGAGAGTGGAGGAGATGGAGATAACGTGTTTGAGTAGAGATTGAGGGAGACTGAGGTAGAGAGAGAGAGGGCGAGAGGAGAGAGGGGGAGGGGTAGGGGGGGAGAGGAGGAGAGGGGGACAGGGGGAGAGAATAGCGACTTCAAAGGCCAGGAGTGACGCAGAAGAATAAAAGACAGCTCTCCCATTGAGCTTCTCAAACAATAACCGTTTCCATGGCATTCACCCTTCTGTGTGCAAACTGAACCACTGCTTCTAGACCTCTCTAGAACCTCTCTCCAGCCATCCTCCTCCAGGAACCTCTCTCTCCCACCTACAGCCACCCTCCTCCTCCTCCTCCTCCAGGAACCTCTCTCTCCCGCCTACAGCCACCCTCCTCCTCCTCCTCCAGGAACCTCTCTCTCCCGCCTACAGCCACCCTCCTCCTCCTCCTCCAGGAACCTCTCTCTCCCGCCTACAGCCACCCTCCTCCTCCTCCTCCAGGAACCTCTCTCTGCCACCTACAGCCACCCTCCTCCTCCAGGAACCTCTCTCTCCCGCCTACAGCCACCCTCCTCCTCCTCCTCCAGGAACCTCTCTCTCCCACCTACAGCCACCCTCCTCCTCCTCCTCCAGGAACCTCTCTCTCCCACCTACAGCCACCCTCCTCCTCCTCCTCCAGGAACCTCTCTCTCCCACCTACAGCCACCCTCCTCCTCCTCCTCCTGGAACCTCTCTCTCCCACCTACAGCCACCCTCCTCCTCCTCCTCCAGGAACCTCTCTCTCCCGCCTACAGCCACCCTCCTCCTCCTCCTCCAGGAACCTCTCTCTCCCACCTACAGCCACCCTCCTCCTCCTCCTCCTGGAACCTCTCTCTCCCACCTACAGCCACCCTCCTCCTCCTCCTCCAGGAACCTCTCTCTCCCACCTACAGCCACCCTCCTCACACAGCAAGGCCCAGTCAGTCTCCAGACTGAGCTGAGTTCATATTTAAAGATAGTGACTGACGGCCTCCAGACAAACAGCAGCCAGCTCACAGCAGCCTGAGCCGGTCTTCTGGGAGAGCTGCTGTTACTGGAGCGTGGTTCAGGATCATGGACCTGATGAGCCATGTCTCTGGCAGGAACAGAGATGGAGCATCGATGACCTGTTTGACAGATGCAGTGTTGACAGAGTGGTGTGGACATGTGAGGTTATGAACTCACGCTGGGTCTGTTTCATATCTGTTACACTCAGCAGTGGGAGCAATGAAGCCTACATGAGACTCAGAGGACAGCTTGGAGGAAACTCAAGAAACAAGTGAACAGATTCACACTGCTGATCTCTGGTAATGTACTTGGCAAGACAATGGTTTGTTTCCTGTTTCGTTTGGCACACTTCCTGTATCCACTGTTGGAAGGACTGTCAACCGAGTGTTAATTGTTATTTAGTATTTAGATTAATCACATTAGGGAGCCAGGGGAAGAGAGGAGGGAGCAGTATTTGGCAGAGTCTCTGCTCTAACAGCCTGCAGATGGCTCTGTTTTTGGTACGAGGCCTAAACTCCAGTATTTAGACTGGGTCCTTCAGGACAGTAGACAGCCACGGCGAGGTGGCGCTGGGCAGGAGGGGAGGAACATGTTTCAATGTTGTTTCCATAGTAATGATGGGCCTTCTGTTCCTGGTCACTGTGACTGAATGGTTGTGGGAATGTGGGATTTGTGAAGGTAAACATTCCAAGATTGGGAAACATTTCGGAAACACATTTATTTTGGATTCTAGTTCCATATGTTCTAGAGTCCTTGAGAACAAAAAACTCAGGTTCTTCACAACTCCGAAAGTTTCACTTCCTTTGTGAAGTCTTAAAAACACACAGACACACACACACGCACAAAAGGCTTGATTTGTTCTTTTTTTTTCGGCGTTGCTCCTCGAGTTGTGAGGAGATGCCGTCGCCTGTCAGAAAGGAACACGCAGGTCCGTCACTGAGCCAGCTGGCAAGTGAAGCCCAACACATCGCCATGACGATCTGCGGCCAGCTGGAGGAGAGCCGAGCGCTTGAACAACCCGGCAGCACCACAGGCGGATCACCGCAGGCAGATCACCGCGCTGACACAACACACCACTAATTGTGCATTAATCAGGGGCCAGAGAGCTGTATTGTTGTGAATGTAAAATGGGAGGTACAGGGAGAGGGTTTGATTAGGGAATGGGAATCGTGAAAGGTCTCTCTATCTCTCTCTCTCTCTCTCTCTCTCTCTCTCTCTCTCTCTCTCTCTGTTCCTCTCTAGCTCTCTCTCTCTCTCTCTGTTCCTCTCTCTCTCTCTGTTCCTCTTCCTCTCTCTCTCTCTGTTCCTCTTCCTCTCTCTCTCTCTGTTCCTCTCTAGCTCTCTCTCTCACTCTCTCTGTCTCTCTCTCTCACACACACACACACACACACACACACATTCTCTGGCTCCCACAAGCAGGTGCAGAGCCTAGCCTAGACTTCCGAGATGTGAGATATGATGCTGATATGTGAGTGTATCCTAACCCCCCCGGTCTCCTCCTCGCCCTGCAGGCTTGTTTGGGTCATCCATCATTTGCTCACGTTGGGGTGAAACGCAGAGCTCCTTTAAACGTGTGCCAGGCCAACCCGGCTCAACAAAATAATCGTCTACAAGTATGTTGGTTTTCAGAGCTCCCCGTGCTCCAGGCTCCACAGACAGGTTCTCCTTAATCACCTCTTACATGACTGTGACGCTGGGGAACTGTGTCAACATCGGTGCGAAAATAACTTCAGTTAAATCACTTGAAGCTTCAAGCTGATGAAGGGCTGAGTGTCTTGACATGATGCTGCATTAGCTTTAGCTTGTTGACCACAGTTCTTGAGGACTACAGTCTTCAGCATTTGCATGAAATTAATGTGATTGTTTCAGCAATGCTGAGGAGAAACTGAGCAACAGTTGTTGATGTGTGTCTGTGTGTTGTGGCCAGGGGTCTATGTGAACCAACATCTGGTTCATTCTGAGTGTTGCTCTGTGTGAGGTACTGGTAGTGTTGCTCTGTGTGAGGTACTGGTAGTGTTGCTCTGTGTGAGGTACTGGTAGTGTTGCTCTGTGTGAGGTAATGGTAGTGTTGCTCTGTGTGAGGTACTGGTAGTGTTGCTCTGTCATGTATATGTCGATACATATACACCTACCCTAACCACCAATACATATACACCTCCCCTCAACAGCTTTCTAAACCCTTCTGTCGCTTCTCTAAGCCCCTAAACATCAACCCATCCATCCATACCCATCCATCCATCCATCCACACCCACCCACCTCTCAACCCACCCCTCAACCCACCCCTCCATCCACCCCTCAACCCACCCCTCCATCCACCCCTCAACCCACCCCTCCATCCACCCCTCAACCCACCCCTCCATCCACCCCTCAACCCACCCCTCAACCCACCCATCCATCCACCCCTCCGTCCATCCATACATCCATCCAGCCACACCATGAAGCTGGCTGTGTTCATGGCTGCTATTTTCTGTGTTTTGACAGCAGAAGTAGAAGGTGTAGAGTCCAGACAACAGCTGTCCTGAGAGTATGAGGGCTGCTGCCCCTCCCCCCTTCCCCCCTCACGTCCCCCCCCATAACCCCCAGCAATAGTGTCAAACCTCCACTATGGGATCATGTCTCCTTTGTTAGGAAACATTCCGTCTTCCTAATTATCCCCCCCCACACACACTCCCCTGCCCACCCCAAACCCCTCAGGAGTCAGGGGAGATTATAAACTAGGGATGGAGAGGGAGGTGGATTGGGGGTGTGTGGGTGGGGGAGCCATCGAGAAGGATTACGTTTTCTCTGTGGCTCTATAATCCAGCATCACAATGCTGCCTGCTATAGCGAGGGAGGCTGGAGGCTTGGAGGAGTCTTCTGTGTCAGTTAGACCTTCTGGAGGGTTCCCTTGGAAAGACTCACACCCTGCTCACACCCTGCCTCATTCTCTCCCTCCCTTCCTCCCTGTCTCTCTGTCATGCTGTCACCCTGTCTCCCTCTTTCCCTGACTACTTCTCTCTCTGTCACCCTCTCTCCCTGTCTCTCTCCCTGTCTCTCTCCCTGTCTCTCTCCCTGTCTCTCTCCCTGTCTCTCTCCCTGTCTCTCTCCCTGTCTCCCTCCCCGTCTCCCTCCCCGTCTCCCTCCCCGTCTCCCTCCCCGTCTCCCTCCCCGTCTCCCTCTCTCCGGCGAGGAAAGGGCTGGGGGCTGGGGAGGAGAGGAGGATTTCTCAGACAAGGACCACCTAATAGCTGCTGTTTTCTCTAATGCTGATCCTGCTGCTTCATCATGCTCTACACTGATGATGATGATGATGTTGAATTGCACAGCCACCTCCTCACAGTAGTGATCTTATGAGAAACAGACGTGAGTGTGTGTGTGTGTGTGTGGGGGGGGGGGGGGGGGTGGAGTGTGTATGTGTGTGTGTGTGGGGGGGGGGGTGGAGTGTGTGTGTGTGTGTGTGTGTGTGTGGGGGGGGGGGGTGGAGTGTGTGTGTGTGTGGGGGGGGGGGTGGAGTGTGTGTGTGTGTGGGGGGGGGGGGTGGAGTGTGTGTGTGTGTGCGTGTGTTTTAAATATGTCAGTGCAAGGCCTAGGAGAGGCTGGGGGCCAGGGGATGCACTTTTAATTTCATCGCTCTGTCAGGTTTTATTAAAACCCATTCGTCACAAAGCAAGAGCAAGGACAGAGAAAGTGAGAGAAGGAGAGAGAGAGGAAGAGAGAAGGAGAGAAAGAGAGAAAGAAAGAACGAGAGAGCGAGGAGGAGAGAAAGAGAGAGAGGAGGAGAGAAAGAGAGAGAGGAGGAGAGAAGGAAAGGGAGAGGAGGTGAGAGGTGATTTCCTGGACTGTGAGGGGAGGTGAGAGAGGGGGTTGTGTTTGGCATGGTGAGGGAAGGGGGGTCAGGGAAGGGCATGGAGGGGCAGGGAGGGGCAGGGGGGGCAGGGGGGCAGGGGGGCAGGGGGGGGGGCAGGGGGGCAGTCTCGCAGCACAGATACAGGTTATTAAGGTTATTAACTGCATTATTTCAAATCTCACCATGAACCATCAATGCTATGAACAAGGAGGGAAATTCCTTCAGATGGCTGAACTTCGTCCATACAAATACACTTCACTCATACACACACAGACGCACACACACGCAGACACTCACTCACACATTCACACACACTCACACACAGTGTAGAATGCAACAAGGTTTTGATGTTTTTATCTTCTGGTGCTAACAGGATTACCCATGAATCCCTGCCTGGCTGCGGAGGGCTGCTGACGTCATCACATCTGTCTTCTCTGGAGACCAGGATGGAGTTACTGGTAGTGTGTGTGAGTCTGTGTGTGTGTCTGTGTGTGTGTGAGTGTGTGTCCTCCTGACACACGTGTGTGTGTTATTAGTCGATGTGTCTGTGTGTGGCAGACAGTTCCTCCAGCTCAGTCAGATCGCTGAGCCCAAGCCTGAGACAGGGTTAGGGAGAGAGGAGAGAGGGAGAGCCTTCAGAAGTCTGAGCCCCTCTCCTCCCCTCTCTCCCCCACCCCGTCATCCTGGTCTAAACCCATGCACACCTCCAGACTGGCAATCCACCTACAATCAAAGAGAAACGAAATGATTCATTACGTCTACCCACCCCCCTCCTGATGTTACAACATGAAGAACAGAGGAAGAAGAAGAGAAGAACAGAGGAAGACATCACGACAGTTTGTCTCTCCTGCCCCTCTTCCCTCTGAATAGTACATGACATCACCATATGAGGGAGAGAGAGAGAGAGAGAGAGAGAGAGAGAGAGAGAGAGAGAGAGAGAGAGAGAGAGAGAGAGAGAGAGAGAGAGAGAGAGAGAGAGAGAGAGAGAGAGAGAGAGAGAGAGAGAGAGAGAGAGAGAGAGAGAGAGAGAGAGAGAGAGAGAGAGAGAGAGAGAGAGGGGGGGGGAAAGTGAAAGAGAGAGGGAGGGAGAGAGGGAGAGAATAAAATGAAGTGTGACAACATATGAATTTCAAATTTTCGACGAGACATCAAAGCACGTTGTCCCGGGTGCCTCCGACAAGGGCACTTTCTGATTTTTAATTCCGTCCCCTGATTGTATCGCGGGTCTAATGAAGAAGGGTGGCGCTCCACAAGAGAATGACACCAGGCCGGGAGAGAGGGGGGAGGAGGAGGGAGGGAGCGAGGGGAGAGAGAGATCAGAGAGGGGAGAAGTGGAGAAGAGTGGAGGAGAAGGAAAGGGAGAAGAAAGGAGATGCTCCTCCAAACACAGGCGAGAGTCTTTGTTGTTGAAACTCACAGGCCCTCTTTCATCAGAGAGAGAAAGAGGGAGAGAGAGAGAGAGGGACACAGGGAGAGAGAGATAACAGAGGAGGAGAGAGAGAGAGGCAGAGACAAAAAGAGAAGGGGAGACAGACAGAGCGAGAGCGAGAGGGAGAGAAAAGGAAGGAAGGCTTTCTGTTAGGGTGGTGCCAGCCAAGGACTCGTGCTCAAGGAGTGTGTGTGTGAGGGAGAGAGAGACAGAGTGTGTGTGTGAGAGAGTGGGGTTGGGGGTGGTGGAATGGGGTGGGGGGGAGGGTTCACTGGGAAGGGTGGAGCCTTCAGGCACCTGACCCCACCTGGGGACTGATGACAGAGCACATGTCTCTGTCTGCATCTCTGCAAGTCATAAAAGGGTGTGTTTGTGTGTATATGTGTGTATATGTGTGTGTGTTGACTGTTGAAATGGTAGAGCTAGTTATTGAACCCGTTCCAGGAAACATGCCAAAGTTAATCTGCAAGACACAGATTAACATATCAAGAAGTATAACATACCATGAAGTGTAATATACCAGGAAGCAGGTCAGTGACTTACTGATTGGTCTGTTTAAAACAACGTAATCATGTGACCTGGGAGGGCTCACTATCCTCAACAATAACATCCCCTCCCTATCCCCAACACACACACACACACTCTCTATCTCTCTCTCTCTCTCTCTCTCTCTCTCTCTCTCTCTCTCTCTCTCTCACACACACCCAGTCTGTGTTCTTGTCTGGTTTTATCCAGCCGTCTCAACAGAAGACGGCAGTGGAGGGGGGGGTGTGGAGGGGGGGTGTAGTTAACGAGGGCCAGGGGAAGGGAGGGGGAGGGAAACTGGGTCCGGGGGGAGGTAAATCCTAAATCTCTGAGAGCAGGTTTGATTGACAGGTCTTGTTTCAGGGCCGCTGTGGGGAGGGATTAGGGACGTCTCACCCTGAAGGACCATTGTGGCCCCACGCCTCCCAGCTGCTCTCCCCACTCCCCTGCTTCCACCCCCTCTCCCTTCCTCCACCTCTCCCTCCCTCCATCCCACCCCCTCTCCCTTCCTCCCCCTCTCCCTCCCTCCATCCCACCCCCTCTCCCTTCCTCCCCCTCTCCCTTCCTCCACCTCTCCCTCCCTCCATCCCACCCCCTCTCCCTTCCTCCACCTCTCCCTCCCTCCATCCCACCCCCTCTCCCTTCCTCCACCTCTCCCTCCCTCCATCCCACCCCCTCTCCCTTCCTCCCCCTCTCCCTCCCTCCATCCCACCCCCTCTCCCTTCCTCCCCCTCTCCCTTCCTCCACCTCTCCCTCCCTCCATCCATCCCCCTCTCACTCCCTCCCCCTCTTTCTCCCTCCCTCCCTCCATCCATCCCTCCCCCTCTCCCTCCTCTCTCTCTTTCTCTCTCTGGGTCAGGTGAGAGGGGAGGGAGCCACTGTGTGTTTAATATAATGTTATCTTATCCATTCTGATCGTTGATCAAATAAAGTCAGAAGCCTCTTTACTGCCTGAGCAGACAGTCAGTCAGACAGACAGACAGACAGACAGACAGACAGACAGACAGACATGAAGACTCACAAAAGGGATTCTTTTCAGAAAAACTAAGCTTTATTGTGATATGTACAGTAAGCATCATGCAGAGTAATACATCAAAGCAATATGATCCATTTCAGCGTTGTTCCATGATCCCGTGAATCAGGCCTTCAGGAAGGGCCAGAAGAGCAGAGGTGTGATGGACAGCTCAGGGGTCAGAGCGGGGGTCTGGGGTGGACGTGTCTCCTAGGACTGTTTAGCAGAGCATGCACACACAGTAAACACTTATTTGGAGGTGTCAGGCTCTCTCTGTGTAATATCCCCTGGCAGGAAGCTGCCCACGAGGGTGTGTGTGTGTGTGTGGTGTGTGTGTGGTGTGTGTCTGTGTGTGTGTGTGTGTGGTGTGGGTGTGTGTGGTGTGTGTGTGTGTGTGTGTGGTGTGTGTGTGTGGTGTGTGTGTGTGTATGTGTGTGGTGTGTGTGTGTGGGTGTGTGTGGTGTGTGTGTGTGTGTGGTGTGTGTGTGTGGTGTGTGTGTGGTGTGTGTCTGTGTGTGTGTGTGTGTGGTGTGGGTGTGTGTGGTGTGTGTGGTGTGTGTGTGTGTGTGTGTACGTGTGTGCACCAATGAGCTGTCTGCTGGACTGAGCAGTGCACTGGACAGTGTGGCGCTGGATGACGGTGATCACATCTAGCAGACAGAGAGAACCAGAGTATGCTCTCTGCCCTGCAGCTAGACAGAGAGAGGGAGACGGGGAGACAGGGGAGAGAGGAGAGAGAGGGAGAGGAGAGAGGGAGAGGAGAGAGGGAGAGAGGGAGAGGAGAGAGGAGAGACGGAGAGAAAATGAAATAGAGAGAGAGGAGAGAGACAGAGAGAGGTAGAGAGAGAAAGAGGGAGGGGAAAGAGACCGAAAGAGAGGGAGAGAGAGAAAGAGGGAGGGAGGGGGGTGAAATCTAAAAAGAGAGAGAGAGCCCATGCTAAGATTGCCCGCGGCCACCATTATGTCTCAGTGGCTGTGTGTCCGTGTGAGTGTGATTCTGTGTGCGAGAGGAGTGTGTTTTAGTGTCACTACACGCTCTCTGAGTGTGGATGTGTGTGAGTGTAAATATCCATGTGCAAGTGTGTGTGTAGCTGGACTATTCCTACTTGTGTTGTGTAACAGAATGTAGGCGAGCAGGATAGAGTCAGCAGGATAGAGTCACAGACCAGCACCCCAGCTGTCAGACCTGGGCGGATGCAAGGGGCGGGGCTGGATGGGGGCGAGAGGGTGGGGCTGAGAGGGGCTGGAGGCCTGCCTCATCTACCATGCTGTCAACACCCAACACCACCACACCCAATCAGACAGGCTCCACCCAATCAGACAGGCTCCACCCAATCAGACAGGCTCCACCCAACAGCACTGGCTCCACACACTCAGCACCATCACTCACTGCTGCCCGGGTGGGTGTATTACAGGGTGTGTGTGAGAGAGAGGCCGAGAGACAGAACTGATCAGTCATATAACATGTAGGGCCCTTAATGGAATTGCATCAGAAAGATAAACTAAGATGAAGTGTCTAATTTAGAATAAGTGACCAAGAATTAGACACTGAACACACATAATAACCAGTAGACACCATACTTCAAACCTTCAACACACACCAGCACTCAAACACGCGCACTCTCACACAAAACATACACACACAAACACACACAGCTTTGCTGCTCAAGAGTGAAAGTGAGTCGAACATATGTCTACTTTATAGTTCTGACTACCCACTGCCCCCCAAAC
Source organism: Hypomesus nipponensis (assembly GCF_054491055.1). NCBI lineage: Eukaryota > Metazoa > Chordata > Actinopteri > Osmeriformes > Osmeridae > Hypomesus > Hypomesus nipponensis. Next base: position 551,885 of record NC_140362.1, on the reverse strand, counting down.
ACACCTTTTAACACACACACCCTGACACACACGGCCTCATTCACACACACACACACACACACACACACACACACACCCTGACATACACAGCCTCATTCACACACACACCCTGACACACACAGCCTCATTCATACACACACCCTGACACACGGACCCCCCTCTGGTCCCTGCCCCTCCCACCCCCACTCACCCACACACACACTCACCCACCCACACACACACTCACCCACACACACACACACCCTACACACACACCCCACACACACACCCCACACACACACCCCACACACACCCCACACACACACTCACCTTCCAGCTCCTGAGCAGACTGGGGCCCACCACAGAGCAGGTTTTAATGGTAAATCAACAAAGCTCCACATGAAAGCCAGCCTGGTTCTCCCGTCAGCTGCGGACGAATGATTCATCAGCTGAGCGTCTCCTCAGGCCCAGCCGGCAGCAGGCCGTCTTTAACTGCCAGAAAATGAGTGTAAATGATACGGAGGAGGAGGGGTGAGGAGGAGGGGTGAGGAGGAGGGGTGAGGAGGAGCTGGGACAGATGCCCCCCCCCCCCTGCTTCCTGCCCCCCACCTCCTGCCCCCCCTGGCCCAAAGACTCAGAGTGAAGCTGTGTGGCAGGAGAGAGGACAGTCTCTCCCCCCCCAACACTCCCCCACCCCCCCACACTACCCCCCCCACACTACCCCACCCCCCCCACACTCCCCCACCCCCTCACACTTCCCCACCCCCCCCACACTCCCCCACCCCCTCACACTCCCCCACCCCCCCCACACTACCCCACCCACTCACACTACCCCACCCACTCACACTACCCCCCCACACTACCCCACCTCCCCAACACTCCCCCAACCCCCCAACACTCCCCCACCCCCCCAACACTCCCCCACTCCCCACACTACCCCCCCAGAATCGTTGCACCTCTAAACCTGAAGAAAGAAAAGCATAAACCTGGCAGGGGGGGGCGAGGGGACTTGGTTTGGGAGTTTTCTGCGCTCTGTTCTGGACCTGCAGGATAAGAGATAACAAAATATAAACAGTGGAACAGTGGTACCTGCTGAGAGGATAGGAGAGGGGAAGAGGGGAGTGGAGGGGAAAGGGAGGGGAGGGGAGGGGAGGGGAGGGGAGGGGAGGGGAGGGGAGGGGAGGGGAGGGGAGGGGAGGGGAGGGGAGGGGAGGGGAGGGGAGGGGAGGGGAGGGGAGGGGAGGGGAGGGGTTGAATTTGACCTTTATAGTTCTTCCTACCAAGTTATAACAGATGTCAATGGAAAGGTTCAATTATAAGATCCGAAGAATACATATTTAAATTACTAAACTCACTAACGCTTAAAGATCCTGTTACGCAAATTCTATGATTTGCTTCACAGTACATTATATTTGTGTGAAATTTGTTTCTGAAAGCATGTGCAAAGCACGAAAACGTTGTCGCTCTGAAATGTGGAGTTAGACTGTTGAACACTTTCTCTTCCGTTTTCAGCTCAGGTTTTGTATAGGTGGGGCAAAAACCGGACCTATGCACGTCACAGCGACCTACGTCAGATCACAGACGGTTGTGAATCTGTTACTCAGCTGGTATGATGCACAGACAAAGTAATGTACACATAAAACCCTCAGAGACAGCAGGTAGGTCTGTTCAGATATCTGTAATGGATTTAGCTAGTTGTTGCTGCTGTTGCTAAATTCAATATATTTGAGGGGGCGGAGCTACAGGTCCTTCAGGCGACACGCCCCCCCAGTCTCTAGCAGAGAAGACTGCTGATTTTCTCACAATTTCAAAGCCTAATTTAACATGTTGATGTAACTTGTTGGTGTTTTGGTTTTTTTGAATGTGTATGAGTGTAGCTAACACATTATTGTGTGGTGTGATGAAATTGAAACTAATTTTCAATTCTACTTTACAGGATCTTTAATTTCTCTCTCTCTCTCTTCTCCATGTCTCTTTCTCTCTGTCACTTTCCTTCTCTCTCCCTCTCATATCTGTCTCACAGTTCCATTGTGTGTGAGTGTGTGTGTTTGTGTGGGTGGGTGTGTGTATGTGTGTGCATATGTGTGTAGGTGTGTGTGTGTGTGTGTATGTGTGTGAGAGAGAGACCCCAGCTCAGGCAGGGTGTGTGTGTGCAGGTGTGTGTGTGTGTGTGTGTGTGTGAGAGAGAGAGACCCCAGCTCAGGCAGGGTGTGTGTGTGCAGGTGTGCGTGTGTGTGTGAGAGTGTGTGTGAGAAGCAGCACTCAGACTGGTCAACAGTTACAGACATCTAAAGGTTGACTGCTGGTCTGAGCCCTGTGGCCAGACAGGCTGGGGCTAGGGTAGGACAGTGAGTGAGGCTGGAAGTGAGGCTGGGGCTAGGGTAGGACAGTGGGTGAGGCTGGAAGTGAGGCTGGGGCTAGTGGTGAGGCTGGGGCCGCAGGAGTCACTCCAAACCCTCCCCACCACCACCTCAGAGGGAGGGACTGGGGAGAGGGGTGAGGAAAGGGAGGGAGGCAGGGGGAGAGGGGTGAGGAAAGGGAGGCAGGCAGGCAGGGGGAGAGGGGTGAGGAAAGGGAGGGAGGCAGGGGGAGAAGGGTTTTGGTGAACAGCAACAACAAGCTAACACAGAACAAGAGATAGCCAGGCCCTGGAGGTAGCTCAGCCCACCTCACAGTTAACCAGGCCTGGAGGTTAAGACCCCACTCTGTCTGCAGACGGAGATCAATGGCCGCCTGCACTTCACCCTGAGACGCAGGGCTGGGTCGATACAGAACCTGACCTGGCCGCCCAGTCCCGCGGGGCTGTGCATTAAGGAATGAGAGACACACACTGGCTTACACTTTAGTACAGTCACACACACTCACACTCACACAGACATGCATGCTCTAACACAACCACACAGAGATACACACTCACTCTCTCACATACGCTTTCTCTCTCTCTCTCTCTCTCTCTCTCTCTCTCTCTCTCTCTCTCTCTCTCTCTCTCTCTCTCTCTCTCTCTCTCTCTCTCTCTCTCTCTATCTCTCTATCTCTCTCTCTCTCTCACACGCACAAATACTTTCTCTTTTGTCTCTCTCTGTCACACACACACACACACACACTTGTTCTCTGTCTCTCAAACACACACACACACAGTTGCTTCAGTTGGTCCATATGCTTCTAAAGTTCATTTCTTCACTGCAGTCTCCAGGAAAACGTGAAATTCAATGTTAAAACAAAGGCAGGATAACTTCAGGGGTTAGGGTAAACAAAGCAAAAGACCCAAAGTGACCGAGGGGAATTATTTGGCTCCATTAAGCAAGCATTTACATGAATTAATATCTAATTAAAATTAAACAGCTCATTAATAACTTTGTGGTGGGGCCTGTGGAAGTTCCGTGGTGGGTGAGTGTGTGTGTGTGTGTGTGTGTGTGTGTGTGTGTGTGTGTGCGCGCGTGTGTGTGCGCGCGTGTGTGTGTGTGTGTTAACCAAAAGACGACCTGAGAAATAGGGATCAGGCACTAAGAGGAAATGTTAAATCACACCAGAATCTCTCTCTCTATCTCCCACTCTCATCACTCTCTCTCTCATCACTTTCTCTCTCCCACTCTCTCTCTCACCCTCTCATTCTCTCTCTTCCATTCTCAGCACCCTCTCCTCTCTCTCTCTCTCTCTCTCTCTCTCTCACCCTCTTGTTCTCTCTCTTCCATTCTCATCACCTCTCTCTCTCTCTCTCTCTCTCTCTCACCCTCTCGTTCTCTCTCTTCCATTCTCATCACCCTCTCTCTCTCTCTCTCTCTCTCTCTCACCCTCTCGTTCTCTTTCTCCCACTCTCTCTCACCCTCTCTATCTCTCCACCTCTCTATCTCTCTACCTCTCCCTCTCTCTCTCCACCTCTCTATCTCTCCACCTCTCTCTCTTTCCGTATGCAGGACAGGGGAGCTAGTGGTTGACATGCTTAAGCACGCAACATGCTAACACACTTTCAACATGCTTACACACCCAACATGCTAACACACTTTGAACATGCTTATACACGCAACATGCTAACACACTGTCAACATGCTTACATGTTGGTTGGTGATGATGATGATGATGATGATGATGATGGTGATGATGATGATGATGATGATGGTGATGATGATGATGATGATGATGATGATGATGATGATGATGATGATGATGATGATGATGATGATGATGGTGATAGTGATGAATATCAAGAAGAGGAAGGCTGTATATGTTGTGTTTTTTTAAAGTAGCAGGGAAGTTCCCTCTGATCTCTCAATCCCCCTATCTGAACATGGAGCACAAGGACCCAAACACACTGAAGCTGCTCTCCGCTCAGCGGGTGGAGAACACAAGCAACTCCCAAATCCTGGAGATTGTCCCACAGCCCAGCACCGACCAGGGAGAGAATAATGATGTGATAGACCTTTGGAGATGAAGAAAGAGAGACAGAGAGAGGACGAGAGAGAGAGAGAGAGAGAGAGAGAGAGAGAGAGAGAGAGAGAGAGGGAGAAGGACCCAAATGTATTCAGGTGCATGCATCTCACCTCTCCAGCCCATGAGCTGTTTACCTCTCTATCAGCTGCAGAGTAGAGGCAGGCCCATCCATATTCACACATCTCCAAACCCTCTGCTTATCTCACCACCTCCCTCCAAAACCTCCCCCAGTTGCACTCTGCACATACATACATACATAAACACGCCTTTATGGAAGTAGGAGGTAGTTCAGGCGGCAGGGGGGGGGGGGGGTGCATGGTTGGGGGAGGATAAGGATCACCTTGAATTCAAAGTAGAGGATTGTGGGTCTTGTGTGGACAAACTGGTATTGAGCCACACAGCCTAGGACTAAGAGCAGCCACCCACAGAACAGGAGGGGGGGGGGTTAGAGTGGAGCGATTGTATGGAATCGTTTTTTTTATGATAGCCTCATCAGTGTTATACAGTGTATCTACATGTGTTTCATTTAATTTCTTGTTCTTATTCAATTTATCCGGATCGCTTTTGTACTTGTAACACTTTGCTTACGGAAGAGGAAAACGTGCGTTGCGGTCACTGATCACGCAGATGTCAGACACTTCTAAACTCTGGTTCCACTTGGTTTGACAATCCTCGCAATTGCAGCAATGGGCATTCTTCAGAATGTTTTATACGGTTTCTATTGAAGAATTGTTACTATATAGAAGCGTCCTACATTAATTTGACCGCCGTTAAAGCCGTTGAAATATCTATATTCAAACCGGGACAATGCTATTGTTTCACGCGCTTCCACCCCATATAAATGTAGCTTTGTATGGCCAAGAGAGTAATTATGTTGTGTTTTTTTTAAGACAGAAGAGGCGGGGAGCGGAGGACGAGGAAGAAGTCTTTTCATAGAACTGGCTGGCTCGAGACCACAGACGCATTCTGAGAAGGGGGAACCGGTACCCCATTCCTCTGCGCGTGCGGTGCTGGTTGGGGATTGAAGTTAGGAACTCTCTCCGCGACTAATTGCGCGCGATGTCTTTCATGAATATTCATCCCGGCGTGTTCAGCCCCTAGCCTAATTAGCCGGGAGATAGAGGGAGAAAACTCGCACCTTTCACCACAAGAGAAACGTTCCCTTCGCATTCTCAAGGGGATGCTGGCAGAATAGTCCCGGTTCATTAGCCAAAAAGTAAAGCGAAAAAAGTTACCTGAAGAGCGCGGGACGTTTTGGTCTTCGGGATTGAACAGGCAAATGGTTTACTGAAATTGCATAGTTAGAGCCTATTACGCATGTCCATCAAAAAGGACAGAATGTGGAAAAAATATATATATATTTTACGGTAAAACTTGGAATATTATTGTGTTTTGTCGTTTTCGTTTTTGCATAGCATGAATTTCTAAATCCATACAGAGCAAATGTAACGGTCACAACATCCTACTCTACGGAGGGAGAAGCGTTCAACGTCAAACCGAGGGTCATGAACTTTTCGATTTCTGGGGGTCTATTTTATGTATTTAAAAAAATCTATACAGTGCGGCAAATGTGTGCCTTGTGTCTTGCAGATAAAGTAAGATATGCACCACGAAAGAGTACGTTCAATAATTTATCGTTGTCAAAGTTTTTGGAACTGTACTGAAGTGGCCATCGGCACAAAAAATCTCAGTTTAGTTGGGCTGGTGGATTTTCGCCTTTCCCACATTGCCGATATACCCCCGCAGCTTGACACACAACAGTTTAATATAACTGCTCGACCGAGTGTGGGACTGTGGGGTTTTGCTGTATAGAGGACATGACGTCAACTGCAGCAGGGAACAAAATAAGTGGTTTTACGTTCACGTATTTTTATATATACATAGACTGTATTTATACATGTAGGCTATATTTATATATAGACTATATAGACTGTATTTTTATATACAAAGACTATATAGACTGCAAACAGGACATGTGTACTACCTTTACGCAGTGTCCGACACTATGTAGAGCAAATCTGATGTTGTTAAACGGTTCAACGTGTATTGATTTGTTGTCATTTTATGTTATTATTATTTGTAATTATTCCCTAATGGTCATATAACATCTCTCAAATCTTCTTTGATGTTGCTTGGTTTTTGGTCATTCGGTTTAAAACAACAACTTCAGCAACCTCATGCTACTGTGTTCTCCTGGCGAGAGGGTAAAGGGTTGGCGGCGCGAGGGGCTCCGCTCACACTGCAGGCTCGGCTGTGCGGGTGCGTGGCATGCTACCTGGATGTCAGTGCATTACCGTGGACAGGTCTCACGTGAGGCATCATCGCGTCACACAGCCTGGCAGGGAGTGCAAGCGACCTTTACGGAACATTGCAAGAGTTCTGATCCAGGCCATAGGCCTCGTCGGTTACGAAATACACGGAACGCAACAAGGACGTAATAATTTGCACTAAAACAATGAATGGGATAACTATATTAAGTATATTTTTTGGTTAGGGTAAGTTAAACTGCATACCAGTAAACAAACCAAGTGTTAAAAAAAAAGTGAGAAGGGATAAATCATTTTAGCCCTGACTGTAACCGCATACAGCAACAGGGTCGAGGCAGCCTATTCAGAAAGGGTCTAATTTCTCAAAACGGAGCCGTTAAAAATTGACATTGTTATTTTTGGATAGGGTCACCCCTAGCTTCCTTGAGCTCAATATTTTAGCTCAAACTTTATAGGCCCTAATTGTCTTTCTTGTCAATCTGTTTTTTTTTTTTTTTTGAGGACCAATCATATCTAGCCTATTTCTCTTCCTTTTCCTGTTGGGTCTATCGTTCATCAATGGGATCTGTGTGACCCCTTTTAACGCACTCTCCATGGCAACGTTGCGCGCCCGGGCAAAAATTCACCTCGTTCTACAAAAGGCCATATTCTTTACAAAGAGACGCGCGAGCATCTGGAGCGAGGTTTTTGTCTTTCTCTCGCTTTCATTCTCTCCCTCTCTCTTTCTCCCTCTCTCTCTCTCTTTCGCCCTCCTTCTCCATCTCTCTCTTTCCCTCTCTCTCTTTCTCTCTTTCTCTCTCTCTATCTCTGTCTCTATCTATCCTGAACTTCTCGTTGACTAGAAAAGTACAAGAGTTGGTCTGTGTGAACTTCTCCGGCAGACAAGACAGATGTTTATAGACTGGAAGCGGAGGATGACTGCATGGGAAAGCATCTTCATGAGTTCACGTTATGACTCCGCAGTTCCACACACATCCGGACGAGATCAGCGCGAGGGCCATAACGCCGCAGTGAGAGACGTAACCTGAAGGTCTCATGCAGATCAGAGGGTATTTAAATAGAAGATTATTATGTTACATATAAATTGAATAAATATCTTTTTTTTTATTCTTGAATTTGGCCTATTCAATTATAGTTTTTCTACATTGATTTATCCTATCGAGGTATTATTATGAAAGAAGTGGATAACATGTATTTTAGCCTTTGTTATTGTTAGAAGCGATTAGACGATTTACCACATGTTTATAATATATCATAGTAGCCTATACATATGAATCAAAAGGGAAATGACATCAGGATATTGAAAAGTATTTTTATATTTCCTTGCTTTACCATAAAACAGATAAGGGATAGCCCCTGCCACGCAAACTGCAACAGTTATTATGTTGTATAAACATAGGCTAAATAAGATATTTCAGACAAAAGTATGACCAAACCGTCCTTAACTAGGACCCTTAATTACACCTGAATAACGCGTGGGTTTGTCTCCCAACATTCGTCTAAAATAAATATATAAAGGATGGTCTGAGAAAACCACGCCTTTCAAGAGATGATGACGAGAACTTGTGACCCCAAGAACATCTTATAGACACACGCGCTACATCCCTCACTGTCGAGAGAGACTTTAGCAAGGACAGAGCCGGACAAATCGACAGACTTACCGTCAACCGTGTTCAAGTCCCGGATTAAAAATGAATAGTAGACAGACTTCATCTTTTAAAACCAAAGAGTATTCGCATGTGAAAGATGACAACAAACACACAAACATGCGTCTGAGATTATATCTAAAAAACTGCGTTCAGGTGAATAATTAAAATAGGATTGATGCCTGAAATATCTTCCAAAAAGCTCCCGTTTTAGAGAGAGTGGAACATGTGCCTGATTGCAGAGTTTTAGGCGACTGGAACGGGAGAGATGTAAGATTTGTTTAAAGCCCCGCATTTCCATTTAAGAACGTGATTGTGTTTGCAAAGATCCCTTTCAATCTTCGTATCTCCCCCCACTCTTCCCTCGGCGTCTCCGAAGCTGCTTTGCAATTCATAGAATTGGTAATTTGCTATTGGGACAAAACGTGAAGGGAAAAATAATCAGATCAACGAGGAGAGCAGAGAGAGGGAAGCCAGGAGGGAGAAACAGGATTTCTCTCTAAGTTGCTGTTTAGTAAAATGCTTCGAGAGAACACCACAGCATATCCACGTCTGTCTTTATCCCGCCTTCGCACAAGTCCACATTTTGTCAAATTGTACGTTTTTCCAAATCTTATTCTATCACTAATATTAATACTATTACTTTTAGATTAAATAGTCTATCTGTTACATTTAAGGCCAAATATAACATTCTCTATCTGCCTCTATATGTCATTGAAGCCACGACAAAGACATTATGTATATTAATTCTCATTTTGTTTTTGTATTTATCATCGATTTTGAATATTAAAATCAGTTGTTACTTTGTATCCCAATGCTGGAATAGTCTTTGATTATTACTATTAATATTATTTGTATTATTATTATTTTCCTATTATTACTAGTATTTGCATGGGTTTGTCTGTGTACATGAGTGTGTGTGTGTGTGTGCGTGTATGTGTGTGTGTGTGTGCGTGTGTGTGAGAGAGAGAAAGAGAGAGAGGGGGGGTGTATGTGCTTGTGTATTAGTGCCAGAGATGGAGAGAGACACAGAGAGAGACAGAGAGAGACCATAATATCAAAGCATGTGGGGATGAAGAGATCATTGAAAATTACAAAAGCCATAATTACTGATTGTGGGTCTTTGATATGAGGAAACTGTATTAAATCGGATGGACTTTCGCTATCTCGCAATACTTATAGCCGTTTAATTCGTCGATACACATCAGACCCACCTCATTTACATGCATCTTGTGCGTTGATTGCAATTAACATCCCATAATAGTATTGTAGGTGCCGGTATCAGTGACCCTCAGATAAAAGTGGAAAGGGGGATTTGGTAACCCTGTATATAGATCGCCTTACTCCCCCACGTGGTTATTTGCAAAACAACCCGACCGAAAGTCAGCGAATCCTAATCATCTCCCTCAGTTTCCACGAGCCCTCGGCGTCCCGTCCGGAGCAGGGAACGGACGGAATTATGTTTTAAACGTGGACAATTGCAAATAACCGGGACCAGAGCACCCAACGGCCAACAAAGCAGAATTTGAGAGAGGAGTGTTTGAAATCTAGGGCACTGCAGCGAGCGTTATGGCTTGCGAAACAAAAATACTATTGTAACATATACACTGTACACGTTCCCATATCGTGCATAAAACAGAAACCGTATCCCTTTATGCGCGTAAAATGCGCTCTGCAACCTTCTGAAACGTTGCTCCTATTGAATATGCCTCTCGTGGGCTTGAATCGGTGAGGAGCCAATACAAGCGAAGAGGAGGCGTGTCCTCGCGCGCCCGAGACCTCCCAGAGCAGGTTGTTGCGTTTTGGCTCTAAAGCCCAGAGACCTCCGAAGTGCTCGTCAGTTTTCGAAGTCGGAGCCATGGCGACAACAGCTCAGTATATTCCGCGGAATAACTCCTTACCGTCCAACCCGCTCATGCATCCGGATTCGGATAGGATGCATCAGGGGACGACCTACCGAGAGGTGCAGAAAATGATGCACCACGAGTACCTGCAAGGGTTAGCGGCGACCAACACGGGACATCCGATGAGCCTGACCCACCACCAGTGGCTACCCAGCTCCAACACGGACTGGACCAGCGGGACCCACATCGGCCAACAGGAGCACAACAAAGCGAGCGTCCAGGCGAGCCGCGAGGACCTGAGCAGCGGGTTCCACCACAGACCTCACCTGGTCCACCAGCAGACGCAGAGCGCGCACCACGGCTCGTGGGCACCGACCACGACGCACCACTTGTCCCCGCTGTCCCCGGCGTCCAACGGCCACCAGTCATTGGTCTACTCGCAGCCGGGATACACAAACCTCAACGCCATGCTGAGCCCGCAGCCCGCGTCTCTGCACCACGGCATGCGGGACCCGCTGCACGACGACGCGGGTAGCCATGACCACCAGATGGAGTCGCCCCAGCAGGCGTTCAGCCACCACCAGGACCACTCGGACGAGGACGCTCCAAGCTCCGACGACCTGGAGCAGTTCGCAAAGCAGTTCAAGCAGCGGAGGATCAAGCTGGGCTTCACCCAGGCGGACGTGGGCTTGGCCCTGGGCACGCTCTACGGAAACGTCTTTTCTCAGACGACTATCTGCAGGTTCGAGGCTTTGCAGCTCAGCTTCAAGAACATGTGCAAGCTGAAGCCGCTGCTGAACAAGTGGCTGGAGGAGACCGACTCGAACACGGGCAGCCCCACCAACCTGGACAAGATCGCTGCGCAGGGGAGGAAGAGAAAGAAGAGGACCTCGATTGAAGTAGGAGTGAAAGGCGCGCTAGAAAATCATTTCTTAAAATGCCCCAAACCCTCCGCTCATGAAATCACCAGCTTAGCCGGCACTCTGCAGTTGGAAAAAGAGGTTGTCCGTGTTTGGTTTTGCAACAGAAGACAAAAAGAAAAACGAATGACACCGGTGGGGGTACCCCATCCTAATATGGAGGACGTATATTCTCAAGCGGAGACCCCCCCCCACCACCACTCACTACAGAGCCCGGTGCAGTGACTATTTTCATGAACGATTCAACCGTCTGGGAGGGAGGGAGGAAGGGAGGGAAGGAGGGGGGAGAACATAGAAAAGGGAAAAGGACTACGGAGTTTACAGTATTTAATTTTGCTTTATTTTTCCTGTGAGAAAAGAGACTTGGCAAAGTTGGACACAAGTGTGCACAGCACCAGGAGATTGTGGCTTAACAAATAAAACGATTGACAAAGGCAGTGGTTTTGGAAAAAAAACGGTCACTGTTACAAAATAAATTTCACACGCATTTTAATCAAAACAAAGATCTTTATTTACCAAAATTCTATGGAGGGGCTTACCCTAAAGTAAATTCGGTGTTCCATGGCAGTTTGAAAGGAATTGTGTTTCCATCTCAACTTGGTCTCGTGAACTGATTGCGGATGCCAGCGCGAGGTGATAGCCTGAATATTAAGAACATACGATGAACAGTTACTTTTCAGGCTTAAACTGATTAACCATATTTCTAATTACTAGCCTCTTTTTCTTTGTTATATTAATTGTGATGTTTGATTTTGAAATTTTTAACTTCAGTGTCTATCTTCTGCTGCAGAAATGCATTATTATTATTATTATTATTATTATTATTGTTATTATTATTATTTCTGTCCTTAATTTGGCTGTTTACTGTAACTCAATCCAAGCGCCTCCTCACACTGTGTTGTACCTAAGTTAGTGGCCGGAGGAGCTGGTGATAAGATGATGGCAGCCGTTCGCGAAATCATCACACTCAATGTCAGATGCATTTGAAATGCAACAAGAAATCTCAGTTCTGGCAGCCTTATAAATAGATATTTAAAGCTTTGCAGCTGACTACATTTGATTTTCACAGATAGCGACTGAAAATTAAAAGAGCAAAATGCATCATTTCTAGCCTATTTGATAAAACATTTTCTTGTCGATTTAAGTGTTTGTTTAATATTGTTTTCTTTCTAATATTGTTTTCTTTTGCATGGAGCACTTATTCTTACGTTTCAGTATTGCAATTTTAGATTTATTCATCAATTGGTTTCAGTGGATATGTTTTCAGTAAAGGCCTATACGCAGTGAGAACATGTTTACAAGTTTCTAGAATCATCGCAGGACACAGTCAGCTTACATTGCAAAATGCCTAAAGTCCCCGCCACATCATAAGAAAGAGATTGGTCAAATACGAAAGTAAAACTCAGGTAATTCTAGCGCCCCAGGTCCAAGGATCAGACAGGAGACATCGCGTTCTCTTCTCATTAAAAGCAGAGGATTATGAAAGGCACGCTGCAATGAACTAGACCCATTTTGTCATTGTATTGCAACTACTGTATTCTGAGGAAAACAAACTACAATTACTAAAGATGAGCGGACGAGGGACATGTTTTAGTGTATTTTATTCTGACAAACATAAGAAGGGATAGCTGAGGGATAAACTTGTGCGTTGTGTATCGTATCTTGATCTGCTGAGTTCGAAAGAACAGTCTTATAATACAAAATCCTATTGGAGTGCTATTCGTTACAGTGGGAAACAACTTTTTTCAACAGCAGCAACAACAAAAAAAAGATTTTAAAGATAATGTTGCCAGGATTATTTCGAATATGTAAATATGTCGAATATGTAAACTTCTACTTGTTCTGAGATATGTTTTCGTTTCTTTCCGGGCAGTTTTGTACACTAACTAATTCCAAGAAAATATTTTAATATGATTTCATTTATGAATCTGACCATTTATATATATATATTTATTTCTTAAATGTGTTTGGAGCGTTTTGTTTGGCTCTCATAATGGTTATGTTGCAGTGGATTTCAATATGTTTTGTTTACTACATTGGTTGTGTGTTGATTGCTAAATGTAGACTGCAAAGTCACATTTATATTTATGTTATAGTAATATTTTATTACTTACATAAAACATATATACAAGAAGAGGTATTTTGTCTTCATTAATAATCGAACTCCTCAAAGTCCGTTTTTGCTAAGTGCTGTGACCTCACCTGACAACAGGCCGGACAGCTCGAGCGTCTGGGCTGAACAACCCTGATTTAACTTTTCAGAAAGTGTTGAATACACGCCATGTGTTCACATTTTAACCAATATTTCGTTGCGTAATTGGGATTCAGGTTTAATCCGACGCTGTATACACGTATTGTCATGGGAAAAGACAACAATAATTGACCTCAGGCATTCCTTATCAAGTTCACACAACCCCTTTCATTGTTCACATCTTTGTGTATTCGCAGTATTAAAATGTGCAATATTAACACTAAGATTCTGTCTTTTAATTTACCTACAGATAAAACCTATGGCCTAAACGTTATTATAATAATATATACAAATTATTATGTAGGCTATTTTAGGCCTATTATAATTTTCCTCTCGTAGCCAGTATTCCAGTCTAACTGAGGACGCTCTGCTCTCCCGCTAACATGAGCCCGGGCTCTTCCGGCGTTCAGATTCCTCCCTAGTCATGTTAAACGTTCTCACATCACAGCAAGCCGCCCATTAAAGTAGCCTATACCTTTGCATCCTACAATTTAAACTTGACCATAATAGAGTGCTTGTAGAGGGTAGATATAACATCTAATTTGTATAAATGCACAGTGTTCTACAATAATAAGTATTATGGTGATGCACATCAACCGTGGCACCTCAAACCGACCATAAACGCGTCTCATAAAAATACTGTTGATGGGCCTAATTCGCCGGAGAGTAATACTATTGAACTAAGGTCATGTTATTGAAATTATTTACTTTTTGGGTCAGATAAACAACCCCCCCCCCCACCCACCCCCTCAGCAGCGGGACTGTGTTTCACTGTATACAGCTCATAAACTCTTCATGACATCTTAGACATCTGGTGTAGTTTCTAGGGAACAGCCCAGTTTTAACGCAAAAGCCCACCAGTCACGTTCATTCTGCAGAATAACGGCGCGACAGTGTGAGCCGAAATCGAGACTTATTTACTGGCTCCAGATCTGCGTACAACAACACAATTTCGTCTGTTTAACTTGTAACCCAGAGAATGCTTGTGTACAGATAATATATTGGATCAAAATGTGGATTATAATGCTGTGCTTTTGTTCGATTTAATTTGGAACTAAACATCTCCTTGTCAAGACCTCTGATCTTTAAAACCAGAACAAATTGTGCGTCCATATTTGGCGCATATTAGGCCTGTATCTAAAACAAGCTTCTGTATAAAGTATTCAGTATACCGATAAAAGGCGTCGGCGAAATTGTATTTAATGGCAACACAAGTTTCACATTTTGCACGTGAGAAATTGTTAAATGATGCGCAGAATAGTTAAAGTGATAAGTAATTCAGAGAGAAAGTCAGAGAACACAAGCAATTGTATGTCACACCTTTAATAGACAATTATAATTCCCACACAAGAAGCGTGTATTATTGTATTGTCCTCCCACTCCTGGATAAAGGCGAGTAATTGTGTATATTCTACATCTGCCTTATTGAATAGTACAAACCTTGTGATCTTCGTACTTCTCCGTAAAGTTGTAATGAGTGCACAGATTGCAAATCCCACTGCAAATCAATTTGGTAAAATTTTTACATTGATTTAGCTATACTTTTCATAAAACCGTGAATAATTGATTAGGGTTTTCATTTAGATAAAATAAAACATAAGCCCTTGAGGTTTTTTTGTATATGGACAGCACAAACTGTGTCAAATGGAGTCAAAATTCAGGTCGGTTAAATGAAGTGCTCCAGCGAACGGCGAATCTTAAGCGCCCCCAGACGGTTAAAATGAGTTATTACAACCAGAAAGAGACAAGGGGCATGCAGTGGGCTTCGGGACTTCACACAGATTATTTTGAAGACTGATATTGTTTATAATATTGTTTGTTTTTAAAAGATGTGAATTAAATAACGGGCAAATACAGCTTGAGGAAAACCTCCCAAACCGTGTACCTACATGCTGACAATTATCAACGTTTTGGAGCGAGCAAACTGTTCACTTCCTGGACCTAAACAAGATTAGAGGTGCTTCACTTCCTGGACCTAAACAAGATTAGAAGTGCTTCACTTCCTGGACCTAAACAAGATTAGAGGTGCTTCACTTCCTGGACCTAAACAAGATTAGAAGTGCTTCACTTCCTGGACCTAAACAAGATTAGAGGTGCTTCACTTCCTGGACCTAAACAAGATAAGAGGTGCTTCACTTCCTGGACCTAAACAAGATTAGAGGTGCTTCACTTCCTGGACCTAAACAAGATTAGAAGTGCTTCACTTCCTGGACCTAAACAAGATTAGAAGTGCTTCACTTCCTGGACCTAAACAAGATTAGAGGTGCTTCACTTCCTGGACCTAGGCAAGATTATAGGTGCTTCACTTCCTGGACCTAGGCAAGATTATAGGTGCTTCACTTCCTGGACCTAAACAAAATTAGAGGTGCTTCACTTCCTGGACCTAAACAAGATTAGAGGTGCTTCACTTCCTGGACCTAGGCAAGATTATAGGTGCTTCACTTCCTGGACCTGTGCATCCTACAGCTGGATGTCTTCTCTTTCGCCGCATACATAGCATGACTACTTTTTTTTGTTTTGCTCCAGAAACACATCCTGGACTGTGGTTCATTTAGGCCCCATCAAGTCTCACAATCATCCAGCCTGGCCTAGTCTTCACATCTGATCTCCTGCTCCACATACATCTTCCTATTATACGTATATATATTTCAACAATGCCACTGATTGACTCATGGAACAGGCAGGATGCAGTCACTCACAGCAGGAAGTGAAAGACTGCATGTGGACTAGCACATGAGTGTTAAGTTCTTGATGACAAAATCAGACCGTCTCCATGTGACCAACCCTCCACTAACCCTAACCCTAACCCTCCATTAACCCTAACCCTAACCACCTCGCTTTGCTGGCAGGCAGATGCCTGTCCTGCTGATGAAGACTGTAACATGTTGATGAAGACTGTAACATGTTGATAAAGACTAACATGTTGATGAAGACTGTAACATGTTGATGAAGACTGTAACATGTGCTGTTGAAGACCTGATGTTGACAGAGATGCAGACTGTAACATGTGCTGTTGAAGACCTGATGTTGACAGAGATGCAGACTGTAACATGTGCTGTTGAAGACCTGATGTTGACAGTGGTGCAGACTGTAACATGTGCTGTTGAAGACCTGATGTTGACAGTGGTGCAGACTGTAACATGTGCTGTTGAAGACCTGATGTTGACAGAGATGCAGACTGTAACATGTGCTGTTGAAGACCTGATGTTGACAGAGATGCAGACTGTAACATGTGCTGTTGAAGACCTGATGTTGACAGAGATGCAGACTGTAACATGTGCTGTTGAAGACCTGATGTTGACAGTGGTGCAGACTGTAACATGTGCTGTTGAAGACCTGATGTTGACAGAGATGCAGACTGTAACATGTGCTGTTGAAGACCTGATGTTGACAGAGATGCAGACTGTAACATGTGCTGTTGAAGACCTGATGTTGACAGAGATGCAGACTGTAACATGTGCTGTTGAAGACCTGATGTTGACAGAGATTCAGACTGTAACATGTGCTGTTGAAGACCTGATGTTGACAGAGATGCAGACTGTAACATGTGCTGTTGAAGACCTGATGTTGACAGAGATGCAGACTGTAACATGTGCTGTTGAAGACCTGATGTTGACAGAGATGCAGACTGTAACATGTGCTGTTGAAGACCTGATGTTGACAGAGATGCAGACTGTAACATGTGCTGTTGAAGACCTGATGTTGACAGAGATGCAGACTGTAACATGTGCTGTTGAAGACCTGATGTTGACAGAGATGGACGTCGGCTCACGTCAGCTTGGTGATGATGTCATCCTCTGACAGTGCTGTTGACCGCTGGCATGGATGAAGACAGGCCGGCAGGTTTCCAGAACTGCCAATGTTAAACTAAAGTAAGTTTGAGACCTCTGAGATGAAAACGATACAAGTAACCCTGAATTTTTATATTTAAAATTGTGATTATTATTATTTTCAGTTATAAAGTTAAGTTATTCATTTGTTCCCGAGACTTCCCAGTTCAGCAGAGGGTGTTGAAGTGCAGCCCCTGCTGTGCAGCAGTGACAGACCAGCCTCAGCTCCAGCTCTGCTTTAAACAAGTCAACTCTGGACTCGTACAAAAGTCATCTGCATACAAAACCAGTCAACTCGTCTCTCCCAGCTGTTCTACTGGTCTCTCCTCAGCTGTGCTGCTGGTCTCTCCTCAGCTCTGCTGCTGGTCTCTCCTCAGCTGTGCTGCTGGTCTCTCCTCAGCTGTGCTGCTGGTCTCTCCTCAGCTGTGCTGCTGGTCTCTCCTCAGCTCTGGAGTTGTGTGCTCATATGCCAGGAGGAAGAGGCCTCCCTCATCAGGGAAGCCATATCAAACACAGGAGATGTGGATTAGCTGTGATTAGCAGGGATTACGGCTGGTTAATGGTGGGAAAATACATTAGAAGCCTGCCGCTCTGGGAGGGATTTCACCCGCGCCAGAGGATTTGCATTGATCCACAGCAAATGAATGAGGATTAGCAACCTCTATCTGCCAACAGATAAATAACATTAGGCGCATTATACGGCAGCCCCTGTTATTAATGACATTACAAACACCAGTACAATGCTGGCACTTATGGAAATAATTAGGCCTGAATAATGCACTTCATGGGATGCTCTCCTACGCTACAACACTCTGATGATGCTGAGGAGAGCTGAGAGAAAGAGAGGGAAGAACAGAGAGAGACAGAGAAAGAGGGAGGAATGGGGAGAGAGACAGTTAGGAGAAGGGGAGAGAAGGTGTGAGAGGGAGAGAAATAGAAAGACAAGAGAGAGGGAGGGAGGCAAATCATTTAAGAGAGATGGAGAGAAAGAAAATGAAACAGACAAAGATAATTGAAAAGACGAAGAAAGAATTAAAGAGAAGGACTGCAACAGGATGTCGGAACCACAAATCCAGGTTTACATCACGACTAACCCAGATTAACATCAGGACTAACCCAGGTTTACAGCAGGAAAAACCCAGATTAACATCAGGACTAACCCAGGTTTACAGCAGGAAAAACCCAGGTTCACAGCAGGACTAACCCAGACCAGACTGCCTCACTTGGTCTGGTAGAGACCCAAACCTCCTCACCTAGTCTGTGGGGTGTGATAGACCAGCGCCCTCTGGAGTTGAGGGCAAACTGAGTCACACATTCTGTGTGATGACCATATGAGGTGCAACACGTGCAGTCAGCAAGAGGGATATCCAGAAGAGAGAGAAGAAAGGAGAGAAGAGGGAGGAGAGAGGTCTGTATCTGAAGTACTTTTCAGAATCTGACAGATGAAATTTCCAGCAGTTTCTCCATCCTTTTGCTCCTCCTCTAATTCTCTTGCTCCAACCGAGCTCTCTCCACACCTTCCCCTGGTTGATGTAATAAGAACTCCACTCCAGCAGAGAGGCAGCGTAGGGGGGAGGCGGGGGGGAGAAGGAGGGAGGAGAGGAGGACTGGAAGGATATGGAATAATGCGTTTTTTTTTCATCAAATATTCCTTCTCTTCCCCATACCTCAAGGTTTCTCCTGTGAGTGACTTGAAAGATAGGCTGCAGTGTGGCCACACAGTGAACAGCTAGTTACCATATGAAACACTCTGCTGGCGACAGGCAGGAGGGGAGAGAGAGGGGAGGAACTCTTGTGTTATTTATAATACTCTGCCTTGTAGCTATGTGGGCTCGCCTTCATGTAGACTCCAAGGTATAGACCTATATAGAGAGGGATATAAGTACAGGTTTAGAGAGTTCCTCCCCCCTCCTCCTCCTCCCGCCTCCTCCTTCTCCCCCACCCCTCTTCTTTTTGCTTTGCGCTCCTCTGAGGGAGTGAAGAGAGGATGTGGACGGGGTATCAGATCCATGGCTTTGAGGACGACTCCTAACAGGCCTGGCTGTGTGCCACAGTCACACAACCACACAGCACACAACCACACAGCACACAACCACACAGCACACAACCACACAGTACACAACCACACAGCACTCAACCACACAGCACACAACCACACAGCACTCAACCACACAGCACTCAACCACACAGCACTCAACCACACAGCACACAACCACACAG